>NC_045957.1:149171051-149471051 GCF_010909765.2 Amblyraja radiata | reverse complement strand
CGTGGCTGTAGCCTACATTCAACCGTTTAAAACATTTTCAATGTCAGTTTTCAAAGCAAGAATAAAACAGAAACATGTAAGAATTCAGAAAAAATTACCTGTCATTTAATAATCTTTCTTCTCAATAGCTGAACTGAAGTGAAATGCTTTAGGAATGGAATGGTGCAGTGGTGTAGCAGAGTAAGAGGGCACATTTTGAATGGTTCAGAATGAGATGCATTAGGATTTAATTTACTGGAGTACGGTTTGTCTTGCAATGATTGACAGTCTTGGTTAGAAAAAACAACATTGAGCTCCAGACCTTTTTCGTTTTGTTTTTTTAAACCTAATTTCCCCCCTCGGTTTTATCTTTCCAAATAGCAGCTTTCATAAATATATTTACTCAGCGTGACCCACTCCTGTTCAGACTTCAATCGATGAACAGGGTAGGGTATCGGCTTGTTTGTATTAGATTGCAGCTCCACGGAGGGGTTTTCTTTGTAACATTAATGTCTGTGGCTCGAATCTCAACTGGCCAGTGAGTGTCCTGGTCTTTTCTTGCAGCAATATAAAGCCATGTTCTGCTCTGCCAGTAATGATTAGTATTTGATTTCGCACAAAAACGGTGTTTTGGCTCAAATACTAACTTAATTATGATTCTGGTGTCCCTGCAAACTTTGGCTGAGTTGGACCCCGACATAAAATTGATCACACTAGGTATGTCAGAAGCCTGTTCTGACCAAAAGGGCCTGTTCCACCAGCATGTGACTCCATGCGGCAAGCGCGACCTAACGTGGTCGTTTGAGCCGTACGGCCTCGTGTGGCCGGTCCCACTTTGATCGCCGGAGCCCTATACGGTGATCAATGTCGGGACCAGTTGTGCGGAACTGGTCCCGACATCGCGCGGAGTTCCGAAAAACTGACCGTGTTCTAAAATTCAGCGCGGCAATGGCTCTGTATCTTTCCCTTTGTTCTACCTATTATACAAGTATGCCTCGATTGTATCTGTGTATAGTATTGTCTGATTTCATAATCAGTGTCAGAGGTTTCAGAGGTTATGGGGTGAAGGCAGGAGAATGGGGTTAGGAGGGAGAGATAGATCAGACATGATTGAATGGTGGAGTAGACTTGATCAGCTGAATGGCCTGATTCTACTCCTATCGCTTCTGATCTTCATTGGATATCATGCTTTAAAACAAAGCTTCACACTGTACCTTCGTGAAAGTAACACTAATAAATCTAAACATAAATGCCGTTCAGTGGTGGGTTGCAAGATGATGGGCATGTGAGCCACAAAAGTAATTTGACAAAATTGACTGTTGTTATCCATCATCCAGCACCTTTACATTAATATCCCCTCACTGTGTGCAAATGCAGATAAAGCTTGGGTTCCTCAATCACATTATTCCCTGTGCCTGCCAGGTGAAGCCTGTGCAATGCAGGGAAGATGCCATCTGCGACCAATGAGTTAGATAGAGCTCTAGGGGCTAGTGGAGTCAAGGGATATGGGGAGAAGGCAGGCACGGTTTATTGATTGGGGACGATCAGCCATGATCATATTGAATGGCGGTGCTGGCTCAAAGGGCCGAATGGCCTCCTCCTGCACCTATTTTCTATGTTTCTAAATGCTAATATATTGCAACTAGGGAAGATATTTGAACATTGGTGCTTTGAAGTATTTGTGTTTATTCTGATTCGCTCCTCTCCACGGCATCACACACACACACACACACACACACACACACACACACACACACACACACACACACACACACACACACACACACACACACACACACACACACACAATTTATATTCACGTGGGCTCTCATTTGCAGCTGGGACTCTTTCCCTGAATGTATAATTATCAATTATCATTGATGCAGGAAATTGGACATCTTGCTTGTGGGTTCAGAGTAAAGGATGTGAAGGCCTTCTCTGTATTTATCAGAATGGCTTGGAATAAAACGGTCTTTGAGATGACATCACACCTCACATGGTTTGAAGCATGATTGAAGTACTTTGATAAATTCTCAATGGCAGCAGTGTTGTCAACTGTTAACATGTAAAGAACAACATGAAAGAAGTTGGAAACATTAGCTATGTCATTTTTAGATGAATCTTTGGGACAGCATCAACAAATATCTGAAAATTTCCACCTCTAGGTAGGTACTCACTTTCAGTTGGTTCAAGTTCATTCATTATATGTTTAAGAAGGAACTGCAGATGCTGGAAAATCGAAGGTACACAAAAATGCTGGAGAAACTCAGCGGGTGCAGCAGCATCTATGGAGCGAAGGAGATAGGCAACATTTCGGCCCGAAACGTTGCCTATCTCCTTCGCTCCATAGATGCTGCTGCACCCGCTGAGTTTCTCCAGCATTTTTGTGTACCTTCATAAATTATATTTCAGCTTTGATATCCCGTGTCTTAATCCAGTTTTCACACCGGAGTCTTTGACAGTTTAACTCTTACTTTTATCAAATGGCAATGAGGTATAAACATTTGGCCAAACCCGGAACTTCGGAATTATGATGAGCGGTTTGGAAAACATAATTCACAAAGAAACAATTCATAATGCTGTAGTGATGGATATGGAGAATTTCTCCAGTATATATGTCACTGAAATGTATGTGGTCCCATCTAGCAAAGAGCAACTGTTGCTAATTGAATCAGATTGTTGCATCCTTCAGTATTCAGCAGAATTTTATAAAATGGATCTCTTATTTCAGCTGATTTATTGACATCAGTTCATACATTGGTGCTGAGGTAAGTTATTAAAATTTGAAGGCAGATTATTTTGATTAGTGCTCACTTTCTCCCATGTTGCTTATTCTTTTCCAATGACTAGAATTACCAGGAGCTTTAAAAAAGTACCAATGTCGTAGCCGCTTTGTCATTCTTTTCTTTGGCATGGGTCTTTGAACACGTTGGTAGTCTTGTGCTCTTTGTAAGAATTTTCTAAATGTCCTTTCAAAATTAAGACTCTCTAAGTTGTTTTTTGCAGGGCGACTGGACAAATTCCATCTATTTTCTAGAATTACCCTGCCTGTATCACTTTAGGATGCACTTTCTCTTACTCCTCTGGATTGATTGGTTGGATGTTATATTCAGGCTTTCTTTGAACAAGCCTACCAGGATGATCAATTTCTTCTGCCTAATCTTGTTCAGTGTCCCCCCCCCCCCTGAGACAGTGCCAGCTGCAAATACAAACTTGTTAGATTGAGGCAAAGCCAAGCGACATGAACCACAATCCGGGGACAAATGAATGCATTTTTATTGTTGGCCATGAACTGACCTCTGTGTTAGTTACTTGTACGCCTTTCAGAAATAAGCCATCCTGCTACTGTCCATCCAAAACTTTGTTGGTTGTTTTTAAGTTCTTGTTCTAATTACATATGTTTGTAGAGATGTGAAAGGTGTTTGATTAATTCTTTCATTTCATATGTACCATCATTGCAATGACCCCAAACTGGTGGCTCTTTCCGATGTTGATTACATAGAAACATAGAAAATGGGTGCAGGAGTAGGCTCCCTCTATGGCAAGAATGTCTTTCCTCAGATTAGGAGACCAAAACTGTACGCTTGTTTTTCTCCAAGCCATATACTTGCATGATTTAAATATATTATGTCAGCCGGCATTGTCAGAGGCCATGGCCACACTCTCATTTCACTCCTGCCATCAGGAAGAAGCTATAGGAGCCTGAAAACCATAGTGCCCAGGATCAAGAGCAGCTTCTTCCCTACAACCATGAGGCTATTAAATGCTACAACCTCCAAATAAGCTTTAAATTAAATACACTTGCGGGCATTGATTTGTCTTTGTGCTATTATTGTTTGTTTGTTTTTTAAATTTTTATATATAAAACTTTGTTCTTTTTATGGTGTTTACATAGTACTACATTTACATATCCGTTGTGCTTCTGCAAGTTAAAATGTAATTATTCCGTTTTGGGACAGATGACAATAAAACACTCTGGACTCTTGACTTTCTTGAAGATTAGAATTAGAATTTCTTTATTTGTCATTCAAAACAAGTTTGAACAAAATTTCGTTACCAAGCAGTCATAACAGTAAAAAGGCAACAAAACACACATTTAACACAAATTAACACAAACATCCATCACAGTGACTCTCCTTCAGGCACCTCCTCACTGTGATGGAAGGTAAAAAAGTCGTATATCTCTTCCTTGTTTCTTCTCCCGCTGTCAAGTGGTCAAGCGGATCGAGGCTCCCAATGATGAAGCCCCCGCCGGGCGATGGAAGATCCCGCAGCTGATTTTAAGCCGAGCCGGGCGATGAAAGGCCCTGCGAACGGGCTAATTGAAGCCTTACGATTTGGGGCGGACAAAGCTGCTGTTGCTAGAGATCCTGAAAATCGTTCACCAATCAGGGACCTGCGAGCTCCCGATGTTAGAGTCCACAAGGCCCGCGGCCGAAGCCTCCGGTCGAGTCGCAGCCACATTAAAGTGCCACCACAGCCTTCAAAAGTCAGCCAGCTCCGCGCTGGTAAGTTCACAGGCTCTGCGACCGGAGCCCTCAAGGTCGATTCCAGTTGGAGGCTGCCAGCTCCTCGTTGTCAGGCCACAGCACGAACGGAAATACGACACGGAAAAAGGTCACATCTCCATTGAAGGAAGAGATTAAAAAAAGTTTCCCCCCCACCCTCCACATAAGACACAACTAAAAATAGACTACAACATACATCTAACATTAATGATAAGACAAAGAAAGAAAGAAGAAAGACAGACGGACTGCAGGCGAGCCGCAACCACAAGCCATAAGTTCTCAATAAGATAATTGCTCAACCATTTTTATTCCCCAATGCAATGTCCACTGAATCTGTGCTTTGCATTTACTCAAAAAAACAATCTCAGCTGAGTTTCAAAAGACCATTTAAAGAAATCACACATTTAAAGGAATATTTTAAGGAACAACTAGCTTCTCTGCATTTTTCTTCATCCTGCATCGTGACCTCTTTGAAGATTCATTCAACACCATCTTCATGTTCATGGCTAATCACGTTTGCTCTCTGCCACCAACCCAGTCACATGCCTGGATCAACCTTCCATGGTACTCACTTTGATCAGCTATATTTAAAAATGCTGAATCTTCAAAGACTCTTAATATTGTCATCATGTGTCCCTTCATTTATCACAACCAACTTAAAACTTACTACTTAACTGCCACTTATGTAGGCCACTGCCAGCCAACAGTTTCTATTTTCAATTAGTAATGTTTCTCAGTCAAATCCATAACCTGTAATAACGGAAGGATGCTGGAGCACTTCATGGTACGACAATCAAATGCAAAGTGCTGGAGTGAAACAGAGGGTCAGGCTGCATCGCTAGTGAAGATGGATAGGTGACACTTGTGTCAGGACTCTTCTTGATAGAAACATAGAAAATAGGTGCAGGAGGAGGCCATTCGGCCCTTCGAGCCAGCACCGCCATTCATTTTGATCATGGCTGATCGTCCCCAATCAATAACCTGTGCCTGCCTTCTCCCCATATCCCTTGATTCCACTAGCCCCTAGAGCTCTATCTAACTCTCTCTTAAATCCATCCAGTGACTTGGCCTCCAATGCCCTCTGTGGCAGGGAATTCCATAAATTCACAACTCTCTGGGTGAAAAAGATTTTTCTCACCTCAGTCTTAAATGGCCTCCCCTTTATTC
This sequence comes from Amblyraja radiata, assembly GCF_010909765.2. Taxonomy (NCBI): domain Eukaryota; kingdom Metazoa; phylum Chordata; class Chondrichthyes; order Rajiformes; family Rajidae; genus Amblyraja; species Amblyraja radiata. Next base: position 149,465,397 of record NC_045957.1, on the reverse strand, counting down.
GAAGACTGTGGCCCCTGGTTCTGGACCCGCCCAGCAGTTGAACAAAGGAAGGAAACAAAACGCCCAAACAGAAGGAAACAAAACGGGCAATATGGGCTGAAAAGATGAAGTACGAGGGGAAGCTGGCCAGGAATATAAAGAAGGACAGTAAAAGCTTCTTTAGATATGTTAAGGGAAAAAGAGTAGCAAAGTCAAACATCACTGCCACTTCCGATTTAACCTTCTCTTTTTCAAATTGCAGATTAAAATTAATCATATTTTGATCACGTCCTCCAAGCGGTTCCTTTACCTCGAGTTCTCTTATCAAATCTGGTTCATTAGACAACACTAAATCCCGAATTGTCTTTTTTCTGGTCGGCTCCATTACAAGCTGCTCTAAGAATCCATCTTGGAGGCATTCTACAAACTCTCTTTCTTGGGGTCCTGAACCAACCTGATTTCCCAGTCTACCTGCATATTGAAATCCCCCATCACCACAGTGGCATTACCTTTGTTACATGCCAGTTTTAACTCCTGCTGCAACTTACACCCTACATCCGGGCTACTATTTGGGGGTCTGTAGATAACACCAATTAGTGTCTTCTTGCCTTTACAATTCCTCAACTCAATCCACAGTGACTCTACCTCGTCAGTCCCTATGTCTTCCTTCTGATACTGATACTGGATGCCAATCTGTATAAGTACAAATTGTTGATTTCTCTTTCTATGTTTGGGATTTGTGAATATTTTCTTTCGATATCTCAAATTGAAGACAAAAGATTTGTGAGAATACTTGAGATAAAGCAAGATGGTCATAATAGGCACAAAAGCAGTGTACTCAAACCTGTGGGACCCATAATATACAGTGTACATTACATGGTGCATTGCAAACCAGGGGATGGGAGGCACATTTCCTTTCAGCTGTTTTCAAATTGTTCGTATCAATGCAATAGATAGTTACTGCAGCCATGAAAGTTGAGTGCAGCTCTGCCTCCATTGCAGCTTCTCGGTTCCAGAGAAATTGCTATCTTACTTGTTACATTTTATCACTATCCCAACGCAAAAAAGTCCCATCTCTTGAGCAAGACCTTTATCAAATATATTAAAATGATAATGCTAATTCCTGGTTCCCAAATTGCTCAAATTTAAAATTCTTACCTTCCTCAGGGGCCTTGCAATGTTCCTTTCTATAACTTCATTCAGTCTTACATTCTCCTCCGTCTCTTGTTTTAAATCCACTGCATACTTAAACCTTCAATGGCTGGACATTTCCTTCCATTCATCATGTCTTCAGTCAATCCTCTTATCCTTTCTTCTTTATTCTTGATGTTTTTAGAGATGTTTCTGAGAAGTTCAATGGGATATATTTTTACATTGTGAAGACATCTCAGTGCAAGATTATTTTATTATAACAGAGTGTTTTATGAAATGTATGGAAACTGCGTAGGTCTGCTTCCTTGAGCTAAGAGTATAAAGAAGTTAGACCATGGAAAACTATAATTTTCTAGAATTGTGATCATTATACACTGTCTACTCAAACCCCAGAATTCCACTGTCATTTTCTTTCCCTGCATATCCATTGTCTCTTCCTTCCAAATGTCATGTGTCCAACAATGGTGGATGCGACAATCCAGTCAGTTGCAGTCAGCTTCTTCACCTCTATCAGACTTCTAATTGTTCTTCCAGAAGCTCAGATACTGCATGATTCACCTCTTAACCCATAGAGAACGTTGGACTGTGTCTGTGGAACTGATGCACTACAATGCTGAGAACTATATTCCCCATTCTATAGATAGACACAAAAGGCTGGAGTAACTCAGTGGGACAGGCAGCACCTCTGGAGAGAAGGAATGGGTGACGTTTCGGGTCAAGACCCCCTCCACTCTGTATCTTCCCCTTTGCCCTATCTATTGCCTGTGAGTTTGACTAACTGTTTATGTTTGTTTGTATATTGCATCTGTTTGGATAGCATTGCAATACAAAGCTTTTCACTGTACCTCAGTACACGTGACAATAATAAACCTCAACAATTTCTAAGCATTTTCCAAAGGAACATTTTGACTGTCCACAAATTCTGCAAACACTCATTGAACACTACCATTTTTATGCTTCGGCGACATTTGTCAGAATGTAATTTTTGCATATTTGTCAATATTTTATAAACATTACTTTCACAAATAGAAGGAATAATTTGATTTCACTTGGTGATGTTGACAACCCTCAGTTAATAACCCGAAGTCTCATTAAAAGCTATCATGTGCTCTTGATGGAAGACAATCATTTTAATTGGGTATTTTGATCTCTGTTAAAGCTGAAATTACAAATTCCTGATATTTTTTCAAAGGTATGAACTCTGCACTTCTACAGTAAAGAAATTACTAGCTGTTGGTTGAGCAGGAACAGTCTCTTAAATGATTTTGAAGTGTAATTGCCAATGAATAGATATGTGATGCTGCTGAATTTGGAAAGTATTATTATTGCAAATGCTGCTTAGGTCAGGTCAAATAATGAATCAAGTGTAGATTACATTTTTAAAACTGTGCCATTTAATAAATTAGATTTTTTGCTCTCTGGTTCAGTGCTAAGGGCCTTTAATGTGGTAACAAGCATCTTGATGGTGGTTTACATACTGTAGCTTTACTGTTGAATACAAATAGATGTATAGAGCTTGAATCCTTGCTCATGGTGGAAGCTATGTTTAAGCAACAGCAGCTACTTCTGTTCAAATGTAAGTTGCAGCAGGGTACTTCACAAGGCTGATTATTGAAAAGCAAACAACTGATATATTGCAGTGAATGGATCGATATAAATTATGTGCAGGCAGATAAAGTGGTCTTGGCATCATGTTTGGCACAGACATAAGGGACTGTTCTTGTCCAGTACTGTTCTGTTGTGAGAAATTCTTCGGTAGTAAAGAAAGCAAACACAATGCTAGCATTTATTTCAAGAGGACTTGTATACAAAAACAGGAATGTAATGTTGAGGCTCTATAAGATGCTGGTAAGGCCACAGTTGGAATATTGTGAGCAATTTTGGGCACCAAATCTGGGGAAGGATGTGCTGGCTCTAGAGAGGGTCCAGAGGAGGTTTACAAGAATGATCCCAGGAATGAGTAGGTTAACCTAAGATGAGCATTTGTCGACACTGGGCCTGTACTCGCTGGAGATTGGAAGAATGAGGGGGACCTCATTGAAACATACAGAATAGTGAAAGGCTTGGATAGAGTGGATGTGAAGAGGATGTTTCCACTAGTAGGAGAGTCTAGGACTAGAGGCCATATCCTCAGAATTAAAGGGTGTTCTTCTAGGAAGGAGATGAGGAGAAATTTCTTTAGTCAGAGGGTGATGAATCTGTGTAATTATTTGCCACAGAAGGCTGTAGAGGCCAAGTCAATGGATATTTTTAAGGCAGAGGTAGATAGATTCTTGATTAGTTCAGCTGTCAGAGGTTATGGGGAGAAGGCAGGAGAATGCGGTTAGGATTGAGAGATAGATCAACCATGATTGAATGGCGGAGTAGATTTTAATGGACTGAATGGCCTAATTCTGCTATCACTTACGATCTTATGAGTCCACACCGACAATCAATCACCTGTTCAAACTGGTTCTATTATATCCCATTTTTGCATCCACTCCCTATACACTGTAATTGGGCAATTTACAGAGGCCAATAAACCTGCAACCCTTTAAGTCTTTGGGATGTGTTGGGCAGCCAGAGCACACGGAGGTAACTCACACAGTCATAGGGTGAATGTGCAGACTTGTGCAGACAAGGCCCTTCGAGCCTGCACCGCCATTCAATATGATCAAGACTGATCATCCAACTCAATTGCGTACAGTTTTGGTCTCCTAATCTGAGGAAAGACATTCATGCCATAGAGGGAGTACAGAGAAGGTTCACCAGACTGATTCCTGGGATGTCAGGACTTTCATATGAAGAAAGACTGGATAGACTCGGTTTGTACTCGCTAGAATTTAGAAGATTGAGGGGGGATCTTATAGAAACTTACAAAATTCTTAAGGGGTTGGACAGGCTAGATAAAGGAAGATTGTTCCCGATGTTGGGGAAGTCCAGAACAAGGGGTCACAGTTTAAGGATAAGGGGGAAATCTTTTAGGACCGAGATGAGGAAAACATTTTTTACACAGAGAGTGGTGAATCTCTGGAATTCTCTGCCGCAGAAGGTAGTTGAGGCCAGTTCATTGGCTATATTTAAGTGGGAGTTAGATGTGGCCCTTGTGGCTAAAGGGATCAGGGGGTATGGAGAGAAGGCAGGTACAGGATACTGAGTTGGATGATCAGCCATGATCATATTGAATGGCGGTGCAGGCTTGAAGGGCCGAATGGCCTACTCCTGCACCTATTGTCTATGTTTCTAGGTCTATGTTTCATACAGCACCCGAGGTTAGGATTGAACCCGAGTGAGGCAGCAGCTCTACCTGCTATGCCACAATGTCACAATGAAAATTGGGGAGAGATGGAAGAAACATCATAGAGTTGTTGGGTTGGAAGTTACATTGAATCACTACAGAATATATTGGATCAGTCTGAAGAAGATTCTCGACCAAAAACGCCACCCATTCCTTCTCTCCAGGTATGCTGCCTGTCCCACTGAGTTACTCCAGCATTTTGTGTCTACCTGCAGACTATATAGGATCAGAGAACATGATATTGTATTTAGAGAGCATGGCATAATCTGTGCAGGCAAATGCTTGTAGACGGAACCTAATTCTGTTCAATCAGGAATTCCTAGTGTATTTGGAGATCTGAATGTACAGATAATGTTCAGAGAATGACTGGTCAACCTTAATCCCAACAATGACATTTCATCTCAGAGGAAGTATCTGTCAGGATTTTTTTTAAATAATATTTTTATTAGAAGTAGACATATTATAAAGTATAGTTACATATTATAGTAAAAAAACTTTTCATATACATCAGTCATACATTATTAAAATTTTCAATTGTCGATTACTTCTGCTTCGAGTGTTTTTTTTATATAGAAAAAGAGAGAAAGAGAGAATAAAGAGTTACAAATATCAAAAAAACAAAAGAGGTGGAATGGATTACTTATAATACGTCATTGGAGATAGGTTCGTAGATTATAAAGTATGACTTTTCATCTAATCCTGAGTTCAAGTTTCAGTTGGGTTTTCGTGCTGTGCCAATCGATCCCGTCAGATAATTAATGAATGGAGCCCATATTTTATCAAAAAGTTCTTGTTTGTCCATTAAGACAAGTCTAATTCTTTCTAGATACAGGGTCTCCGACATTTCCACAATCCACATTTTAATTGTGGGGGTCGTAGGGCCTTTCCAAAATGTTAATATTAATTTTTTCCCGGTTATTATACTGTAGTCGAGGAAATTTCTTTGGCTTGTTGTGAGTGTTAAACTTTGCTCTGATATTCCAAGTATTATTAATTTTGAGTTTTGATCCAGTTTTGTATTAATAACTTCTGAAATTATTTCAAAAATATCAGTCCAGAAATGTTTAATTTTTATACAATTTGCAAACGTATCTGTTAAATTAGCATCTAGATCTAGACATTTATCACAAATAGGAGAGATTTGTGGGAAGATTCTATTTAGTTTTATTTTAGTGTAATCTATGGAAGACTTTAAATTGTATTAAAGCATGTCTGGCATTTAACGAACATTGATGTATATGTTGTAAACTTTCGTCCCACAAATCTTTCGTTATAGCATGACCTAATTCATTTTCCCATGTGTGTCTATATGGTTCCGTCGGTGGTACCTCGTTGTTTAGGAGGGTGTTATAAATATAAGCTATTAATTTTTCAGTGTTAGGATGCTTGTTCAAACATTCATCAAGGATTTCTGGTTCCCTAGTCCTGTAGACTTGTGTGTTAGATTTAACATAATCTCTAATTTGTAGATATCTGAAGAAATTATTTGAGTGCAGTCCATGATTCTGTTGTAACTCTTGAAATGAAAGAAAAGTGCCTTTCCCATAAAGATGTCCAATCTTTTTAATTCCATAATTTCTCCATTGTGTGAAACCCCTATCCAAAAAGGAAGGCTTGAATAAAGGATTATTTACAATGGGAAGGCATATTAGTGGTATATTATTCAATTTTAAAACTTTTATTAATTGTTTCCAAATTCGTATTCCACTATGTATTATGGGGTTTTCCATATAGGTTTTTTTGTGCAGTTTTGTGGTAGCAAATATGATCGGACCAATTTCAAAAGGTAAACAGTCTTCCTTTTTCATCCTTAACCAATCTGGTTGTTGATCCATTTCTTCCAGCCAGAAATTCATGTTTTTAATATGGACTGCCCAGAAATAAAACAAGAAATTTGGCAAAGCCAAACCTCCATTTATCTTTGACTTACATAAATGTTTTTTACTTATTCTACGATTCTTATAATCCCAGATAAAACTTGTAACAATGGAGTCGACTTTTTTGAAAAAAGTTTTTGGGATATATATCGGGATTCATTGAAATAGGTACAGTAGTTGTGGTAAAAAGATAATTTTTATAGCATTAATTCTACCAAGCATTGAAATGGGAAGTGTTTTCCAGTATTGAATATTCTTGTGTAGTTTATTCAGTAAGGGTGGAAAATTTAGTTTAAATAAAGAGGTATATGTCTTAGTTACATAGATTCCTAAGTATTTAAATTTATCTTTAACTATTTTAAAAGGGGATTGCTGTAATGTATGTAAATTGAATTTTGTTATTGGCATGATTTCACTTTTATTCCAATTAATTCTATATCCTTAAAACTGACCAAATTGAGTTATTAAATTTAATAGATTTGGAATACTAGTTTCTAACTTTGTAATATATATTAGTATCTGTCAGGATTTTAATACATAATTTGGACTGGCATTTCAGAACAATGGTTTTGATTCTTTGATTCGTTTATAACAAGAGAAATCGAATATAGGAGCAAAGAGGTCCTTCTGCAGTTGTACAGAACCCTAGTGAGACCGCACCTGGAGTATTGTGTGCAGTTTTGGTCCCCTAATTTGAGGAAGGACATTCTTGCTATTGAGGGAGTCCAGCGTAGGTTTACAAGGTTAATTCCCAGGATGGCGGGACTGTCATATGCTGAGAGACTGCAGCAGCTGGGCTGGTACACTCTGGAGTTTAGAAGGATGAGAGGGAATCTCATTGAAACATATAAGATTGTTAAGGGCTTGGACACGCTAGAGGCAGGAAACATGTTCCCGATGTTGCGGGAGTCCAGAACCATGGGCCACAGTTTAAGAATAAGGGGTAAGCCATTTAGAACAGAGACGAGGAAACACTTTTTCTCACAGAGAGTGGTGAGTGTGGAATTCTCTGCCTCAGAGGACGGGGAGGCAGGTTCACTGGATGCTTTCAAGAGAGAGCTAGATAGGGCTCTTAAAAATAGCAGAGTCAGGGGATATGGGGAGAAAGCAGGAACGGAGTACTGAATGTGGATGATCAGCCATGATCACATTGAATGGCGGTGCTGGCTCGAAGGGCCAAATGGTCTACTACTGCACCTATTGTCTACTGTCTATTGTCTATTGATTCCTGAAATAGTAAAATGTGTAGGAAGGAACTGCAGATGCTGGTTTACACCAAAGATAGACAAAAGGGCCATTTTTTCAGTGCTGGCATTTTATGCTGAAACATGCAGAATGGTACTTCAATAATGACAAATGATGTTCAAGACAAATATATCTCAGTACTTCTTTCCTCATGTAAGGTGCATCTGCTTGTACAAATCAAAATACCTTTAACCATTTTATTACTTTTGAACAGGTCTTTCCACTCAAGGTAAATAATTCATCCCTCATGGGATATCCTGTATTATCTACTTCAAGATGGACATAAAATTGAAAGAATGGGTGACGTTTCGGGTCAAGACCTTTCTTCAGACTTCAGGGTTTCTGCAGACCCGAAACGTCACCCATTCCTTCTAACCAGAGATGCTGCCTGCCCCGCTGAGTTACTCCAGCATTTTGTGCCCATATTTAATGCAATTCAGAAGCAGTTTTTTTTGATATTCTTGTAAGTGCTGTAATACGGTTTAGTAGGTTAAAAGTGAAATTGCTGTTCTCAAACTCCTGATCTTTGTCAGTCATTCAGTTGATATAGAAGTGTTGATTAAAATATACTTAAGTACACAATTCTTTATTTACCATGGAATCTTAATTTCTCAAATCATCTTTAACAAACCACAATTATACTAAAGAGCAGAAATAATTATACTCATTGGATATTTGTGCCATTCTTTGGAAAGTGAACCCAAAATGTCACACACGTGACCAGATGGCATCACATAAAGTAATACATAAAAACATTCTTGTAAGAGATTAATCTTATTCATTGCTGTTTTCCTACTTACAGAACCATAAAGGATGGCTGCGAAAGATATGAACATTCTAGCTTTTTAAAATTCACAGTTTGTAAGATAAAACTGAGTTATGAAAAAATGCGTCCTTGTGAGGTCACACACGTGACCTGTCCTATTTGACCTCTGACCCTAAACATACATTGTCAGCATAACATGAAAATTTCACTTGATCAACTTCGAAAAAAAAATATGAACCATATATACAGTACAAACGCTTTCAGAATTAGAAGAGATGTATTTCACAATTGTTCATATTTTTGGTCACTCACGTGGCTAAGAATGGGCCATTTGATCCTTTTCAACAAAAAAAAATTCTGAAAGCACGAATCTGAGTAACAATGGAAATAAATATGACTGATTTTCCTGGAACATAAGTTAATGCTTTGAGAAGGATGGTACCTCAGCTGGAATTATTCCGCGGGTGCAGCAGCATCTATGGAGCGAAGGAAATAGGCAACGTTTCGGCCCGAAACATTGCCTATTTCCTTCGCTCCATAGATGCTGCTGCACCTGCTGAGTTTCTCCAGCATTTTTGTGTACCTTCGATTTTCCAGCATCTGCAGTTCCTTCTTAAACACCTCAGCTGGAATTGCTAGGTTGTGTATACCAACATCTCCAATGATATTCAGTGATTGCCATTCCAGAAGTATCATCTTTATGCAGACGTGTCCTGGGTGGATTAACACAACCTTTGAATGGCAAGTCAGTAAAAATCATGCAGAAAACATTTCATCAGTTAGAAAAGAGTTTGGTTTGTGCCAATCTGAAGTCTTCCTCTCAAAATCCATCCAAAATCTGTTGAAATGTGCTCAATGCAAGTATTAGGTCAGCATTTACTTAATTAGTTGCAATTGAACGGTACATAAAAATGTTCCTCACAGCCAAATGCAATTGTTTTTAACGACATGAAGAGCTGCACGAGTTGTGAATTTAAAAAAAAAATCTGCAATTAAAAGTTCAGTGCAATTTGCCTTTCCTGCAAGGGTCCAAAGTTCAGTTACAGAATTGATCAGCTGCTGCTTTTCTTTCATGTTTGCTAATTGGGTTAGTAAAACATAGTGAGGAATAACATTAATCCTATTCAGCGAGGAACTATGAAAATGGACATCTGGAAATGATTGGAGGCTGAATAGATTTCTGCCCATTTAGAACTTGAAATTGTCCACATTGCCACAAAGAGTGAAAGGTTTTGCAAACATAATCTCTTTTTACTTCAGTTCAGTATAGAAAACACGTTAATTTCTATCACTTATTTAAATAAGTCAAGGTTACTAACCGGATAAATAATGTGATTCAAACCCTTGGAAACTCGAAAAAAGACATAGATTGCTGGAGTAACTCAGCGGGTCAGGCAGCATCACTAGAAAAGAAAAGAATAGAATAGAATAGAATAGAATAGAAGAATAGAATAGAATGCCTTTTATTGTCATTCAAACAGCTTGGTTTGAATGAAATTGCATTTTCTACAGTCTTACAATACAAAAAACCCGACACACACTTAACACAGTTTACACAAACATATATCACAGTGAATCTCCAACACCTCCTCACTGTGATGGAAGGCAAAGTCTTATCTCTTCCCTTTGTTCTTCTCCCGCGATCCAGCAGTCAAACTGCAGTGTCGAGGCGACAGGGGCTCGAGATGTTAAAGCCCCTGGCGGGCGATGGTAAGTCCCGCGGCCGTTTAAGCCACGCCGGACGATGTTAGGCCCCGCTCCGAGTCCTTTAAACTCAGTGATTCCAGCAGGGGAAGTTGCCGTTGCGGGAACTCCGAAAAGCGGTCTCCCACTAGGGACCTGCAAACTTCCCAGTGTTCCTGTCCACAGGGCCTGGGGCCGGAGCCTCCGAAGCTCCGAAGTCGGGTCGCAGCCATGCGCCACCGCAGCTCCTCCCGCTCCGAAGTTGGCCAGCTCCGCGATGTCAGGTCCGCAGGCTCCGCGACTGGAGCCCTCAGGTTGGTCCCGGCTGGAGGCTGCCGCCGGCTCCACGATGTTAGGCCCAATGACACCGGCGACCCGACAGGGAAAAAGTCGGGGCCCTCCTTCAAACTGATTGTGGTTGGGGGTGGGGGGCAAGCTGTAAGAGACTTATCATTTGCCAGGCTTTGTCCTGCCACCTCCTCTTATCTCTCTCCACCCCCGCAATCAGTCTGAAGAAGGACCCTGACCTGAAACTTCATTTATCCATGCTATCCAGAGATGCTGCCCGATACATTGAGTTACGACATCCTGGTGTCATTTCTCGTAAGTTGGCAGTACCATGTGTCTCCTTGGAAACTAGGTTTTGCATCTTCTTGTTGAGAAGAACGATGATTTACTGACTATAATATACGTGTATTCACCAGCTATTTTACATATGGTGAAATCAAAATAACGTCAATGAGATGAATGACCTGCTGGCCCATTTTTATAGTTGAAGATTGAGGAAGGAATATTGGTACAAACATTAATCTTTATGGGGCCTTTATCAAAGAATTGAAATGCAGATAAAGCTGATTCATTAATGAAACCATATTTTGACACTGCTAACAAACTAGCCCGTCCTCAGATTATCATAAACTAATGGACTAATTGGATATTTAGATTTGAGTTGGGAGAAGTACAGTAAGCCCTCATGATAACTGACCATGTGGGGGAGAATCATCTGTTATTGCCGATTGTCTGTTATAACAGAGTAAGGTATCATTGTATAAGTCGTAGAAAGAAGCAACTGCATTTGCTGGTTAATACACAAAAGGACATGAAGTGCTGGAGTAACTCAGCAGATCAAGCAGCATCTCTGGAGGACATAGATAGGTGACAGGTTAGGTTGAGACCCTTCTTCAGACTCTCGGTTTGAAATGCAGGTGAGTTGATGACCCGGCCTGCTGGTGGGCAGGGGAGGCGAGGATCAGCGGAGTTACTGTCTGCGACCAGCGGGCGGCTGGAGTGCAGGTAAGGGTCAGCAGCTGCAGTGTGAGCGGTGACAGGTGCGGCCTGTGAGTGGCCGGGGTTGCAGCAATGGCAGTTTGGCAGTGACAGCGGCAGCAGGACTGGGCCTGGGAGCGGCCGGAATGAGGTGGTGGTGGTGGTGGTAGGCGCTAAGTGCGAACGGCCAGGGTGGCGTTGGCAGCGGCGGTAAGCTCTGCCTGGGAGGTGGCATGAGCCGGGTGTAGCACCAGCAGCCCAGCCTGGCAGGGAATGTCGGTAGGTTAGTCCGCTATAACCAAACTCCGTTATCAAGAGGTTTGCAAAAACGAGGGTTTACTGTAAATCTATCTGTTGACAAAGATGCTGAAGTATTATCAACTGAGCTAATTTTAAAATATGTCTAGGAAGGAACTGCAGATGCTGGTTTAAACCAAAGATAGACACAAAAAGCTGGGGTACCTCAATGATACAGGCATCATATCTGGAGAGAAGAAGTGGGTGACGTTTTGGGTTAAGGTCCTTCAGTCTGAAGATGGGTCTCGACCCGAAATGCCTCGACCCTTCTCTCCAGAGATGCTGCCTGTCCCGCTGAGTTACCCCAGCTTATTGTGTTTAAATATGTCTATCAGATCCCCACATAACCACTTCTGCTCCAAACAGACTAAGCCAGTTTCTCCCCCCCACCCTCACATCTTCTGAAGAAGGGTCTCAACCCGAAACGTCGCCTATTTCCTTCGCTCCATAGATGCTGCCTCACCCGCTGTTTCTTCAGCATTTTTGTCTACCTTCGATTTTCCAGCAGCTGCAGTTCCTTCTTAAACATATCCAGTTTCTCCAGATTTCATCATTAATCCATCATTCCTTGAACTGAGCATAATCATATTTCTTTTTCCACAAATGCTGCTTGACCTCTTGAATATTTTACAGCATTTTTTCTGTTTTCAATTCAGTTTCTAGCATCTACAGGTTTGTTGATCTTGAGAATACTCCAGTTGTGCCTAAGAGGGTCTTCTGATATGGTTCACCATGTAACTAGGAAAATGGACAAGGGAGAGCCAGTGGATGTAGTGTACCTGGACTTTCAGAAAGCATTTGATAAGGTCCCACATAGGAGATTAGTGGGCAAAATTAGGGCACATGGTATTAGGGGTAGGGTACTGACATGGATAGAACATTGGTTGGCAGACAGGAAACAAAGAGTAGGGAGTAACGGGTCCCTTTCAGAATGGCAGGCAGTGACTAGTGGGGTACCGCAAGGCTCGGTGCTGGGACTGCAGCTATTTACAATATATATTATTGATTTAGATGAAGGGATTATAAGTAACATTAGCAAATTTGCAGATGACACAAAGCTGGGTGGCAGTGTGAACTGTGAGGAAGATGCTATGAGGATGCAGGGTGACTTGGACAGGTTTGGTGCGAGGGCAGATGCATGGCAGATGCAGCTTAATGTGGATAAATGTGAGGTTATCCACTTTGGTAGCAAAAACAGGAAAGCATATTATTATCTAAATGGTGTCGTTGGGAAAAGGGGAAGTACAACGGGATCTGGGGGGTCCTTGTTCATCAGTCAATGAAAGTAAGCATGCAGGTACAGCAGGCAGTGAAGAAAGTGAATGGGATGTTGGCCTTCATAACAAGAGGAGTTGAGTATTGGAGCAAAGAGGTCCTACTGCAGTTGTACAGGGCCCTAGTCAGACCACACCTGGAGTATTGTGTGCAGTTTTGGTCTCCAAATTTGAAGAAATTTGAGGAAGGACGTTCTTGCTATTGAGAGAGTGCAGCGTAGGTTCACAAGGTTAATTCCCAGGATGGCGGGACTGTCATATGCTGAGAGAATGGAGTGGCTGGGCTTGTATACTCTGGAATTTAAAAGGATGAGAAGGGATCTTATTGAAACATATAAGATTATTAAGGGTTTGGACACGCTAGAGGCAGGAAACATGTTGTGGATGATCAGCCATGATCACATTGAATGGTGGTGCTGGCTTGAAGGGCCGTATGGCCCACTCCTGCACCTATTGTCTATTTACTTTCTGTGTCGTGCATTATTTGCTTCTGATTATGAAGCGTGGAATCCTTTATACCTTTACATCTCTGCCTGACCCTGTCCTGTCAATTTCAATATGCTATGCATATATATGGATCTCTTCCTTACATCATTCTTAGGATTGAGCTCTAATTCATATTGTCATCTCATTCTTTATACTAAAGTGTCATTAATCTGCCTCAGCCAGCCTTGCTTCACTGCAGTTTCATTACCATTGCAACAGGTCCACAGCAGACACCATCTCCCTAGCCCTGAACTAATCTCTGGAACATCTAAACAACCTCTCTTATGTTAGACTCCTTCTTATCCACTCTTACTCATCTCCAAACTCCTGGACTTTGAGATCAGTGATGTTTGGCCACTAAATTGTCGACAGATCTCAATCAGTGATGATAGGTGACACATCCTATGCAAAAACTCTCAACACCAATGCTGATTTGTTTGAATAGCATACAAGACAAGAATTTATTTTGTCAGAGGGTGGTGAATCTGTGGAATCCATGGCTGTGGAGGCCAAGTCAAAGGATATTTTGAAGGCAGAGCTGGATAGATTTTTGGTTAATACGGGTGTCAGGGGTTATGGGGAGAAGGCAGGAGAATGGGGTTGAGAGGGAAGATAGAGTAGCCATGATTGAATGGTGGAGTAGACTTGATGGGCTGAATGGCCTAATTCTGCTACTATCACTTATGAACTTATCACTGTACCTTGCTACATATGACAATAATAAGCCTAAACTTGAATGCTGACTGCTTGTGTGTGGCTGACTATATCTGCTTGAAGCCCGTTACGATATTCCTTGTAATTCTTACAAAATTATAAGTGCCTTCTACAAATTTGCAAATTGGGCCAATGGATCCAAGTCCAATATTTTTAGAAAAGCAATGAGCTTGTTACCAATCCCTAAGGCACTCTACCATGTACTTCATCCAGTTTGAAAAACAACTTTTCACTACGTTCCTGTTTCCTGAACCATAGCCAATTTTTCTAACCAAGTTGCTACAATCCCAGACATGAATTTGATAACCTTATCAAATGCCTTTTGGAAGTCTATATATAACACATTGACTATTTTCATATTTGGTTTCAGTTGAATTTATTGTCACGTGTACCGAGGTACAGTGAAATGCTTTTTGTTGCTTGCTGTCCAGTCAGCAGAAAGACAATACATGATGAAATTCGAGCCTTTATATTATAGCGTATAGATGCATGATAAGGGAATAATGTGTAGTGGAAGGTTAAGCCTGCAAAGTCCGATCAAGAATAGTCTGAGGGTCACCAATTAGTTAGATAGTAGTTCTGCACTGGTCTCTAGTTGTGGTAGGATGATTAAGTTGCCTGATAACAGCTGGGAAGAAACTGTCCCTGAATCTGGAGGTGTGTGTTTTCACATTTCTATACCTTTTGCCTGATGGGAGAGGGGAGAAGAGGGAATGACCAGGGTGTGACATGTCCTTGATTATGCTTTGGCCTTGCTGAGGCAGAGTGAGGTATAAATGGAGTCAATAGAATGTAGGTTGGTTGGGTGATGGCCTGGGTTGCATCCACAATTCGCTGCAATTTCTTGATGTCTTGATGGAGCTATTCCCAAACCGTGCTGCAATGTATCCTGATATCTGTAGAATCTGGTGAGAGCTAGAGGGGATATGCCAAACTTCCTAAGCCGCCTACGGAAGTAGAGGCGTTGGTGAGCTTTCTTGGTCAGTGCTTTAATATGGGTGGTCTAGGAGATGTTGTTGGTGATATTGACTCCTAGGAATTTGATGTTTTCAACCATCTCTACTTCAGCACCGTCACTGCAACTGGGGTATCAAGAAAGTTCCCATCAAAAACATCATTTAGTTTAGAGATACAGTGCGGAAACAGGCCCTTCGGCCCACCGGGTCCGTGCCAACTAGCGATCCCTGCATATTAACACTATCCTACACACACTAGGAACAGCTTTTACATTTACCATGCCAATTAATCCACAAACCTGTACATCTTCTTTGCCCTTTATGTATCACAGCATTTATTAATATAATTATTAATATGCTATGGCTTTCACACATCTCTGCAAGTTTTGCCATTATTTGGTGGTAGCCATTACGTTAGTCCCAGTCATGAAATATTACCTCTAATATTTCTTAACCCTAAACATATTCTGTCCCTGATCATTCTTGGATATTCTGTATCTCTTGCACTTCTCATATTATGTTCTCATCATGAAAACCATTCCACCCTCCTTCCTTCCTTACCAGGAATGGTTTGAATCTGTTCCTGCATTTTTAACATCCATTCTCTTATTGCCATAACATTATAATCCCGTGTAGATTTTATATGCATGTAGCTCTCCCACCTTACTTAAAAAGCTTCCAGTATTCACGGAAATGCTATGTAAACCCACTGTGGACCTTCTCTCAGTCTAGTCTATTTCTTCCAGTGCTATTTATCTCTTCTAATCCACTTTTCCATCCTCTTTAATGCCACTGACATGTCCATTCCATGCCCAACTAGTTTAATTCACCCCCACAACACCAGCCAACCAAAGCACAAGTATGCAGAAACAAAGAACAGCAGATGCTAGTTAAAACCAAAGATAGACACAAAGTATTGAAGTAACTCAGCAGGTCAGGCAGCATCTCTGAAGACAAACAATAGGTGACGTTTTGGGTCAGGACCCTTCCTCAGATTCTTCAAACGTCTGCATATGGTGTTTTCTCTCACCTCCATTCCATGCTGGTTTGCATCTTGTGGGGTGGGTCCAACATGCTGGCTTGCATATTGTGTGGCACAATGTGCACTGATCCCACTGTCTCAGGCCCTGATATTAGGATTGAGCAAGTCTGGTCTGAAGCAACGTGTAACTGACATGAGGGGATCTCCTGATTCTATTATATTCACTATTTCGCACTCGACATTGAGCCTGATTGAAAGGCTGGCAGATATCTGGCAGTAACTCCAATGGTATTAGCTGATGAGCAGGCGCAAGATACATCTTGGGCAAAGGAGAGAAGTTTGGACTGGCAATTGGCAAGGGGCTGGCAGAACCAGGAAAAACCACAGAGCAGGAGGAGAATTGGGATGCAGGGAAGAGGTGAGAGAGGGGGAGGAAGTTAGGAGCGAGGGGCAAGGGCTGGTAGGAGGGTGAACTGGGTTAATGCCTCCAGCACCCCAGGCCACAAAGATGGCCGGTCTAGGAGAGGAAAGGGACGTCGGTTCGCGGAAACTGCTCCAGTTTGGCATGTAGGCCGACTGGACTTTGGACTTTAAATAATGGCGCAGAGAATGTTGGCGCCAACATGTGTAATATATGCAAAAATAATTTCACTGTGCAGTTGCATAAGTGACAAATCAAGCATATTGACTATTGATTGTGGGGGAAGAGTTGACCATCTGATCACTATTTTGAACTTGCTTGAGGAACTGCAGGGGGGTCTAATAAAATGAACCTGTATTCTTGAAATGGCTGTTCCTACCTCCCACTAGTTGCCACATCATCCTGACCTCTGGGATGCTCAGACAGAGTTAAACATAAATGGCTCACAAAATATTGGGAATAGAGTCTAATTTACACATTATATCATCAGGGTATAGCACTCCAGACTAGGCTACCGAGATGTCTCTAAAGCATCATTGCTAAAATCAAGTTTGCTCCAAGCAGAAGATTAGGCACTCCCATCTTCCCACCTTATTAAGGGGCATAGCAAATTAAAATCACCCCCATTGGTTTTAAAGTTAATAATATGGAAGGTCAAATTTAATCTAAATGCCAGTGTGAACTATTGGTCTGTCTCAAGCTAGTCACAATGCACAAAGACAGAAATTATGAGAGAATATTTTTTAAACGCATAAAATAAAACTGGTAGCATCTTGCATATCTCCAACTGTGCAGATGGCATGTATATGTGATTGCTTAAATAAAATGTAGCCCAAGCTACTGCATAATAAGATCAGGCCTCTCGCCTAGGTACATTACAGATGCCTACAATTCTTGCATGCAACATATTTTTCTCTCGTCCACAATGGTGATGAGGAAGGTTGTGCTAGGTTGCAGCAGTCGCATTCAATGGTCTTCTTGTGGATTGAATGTGACTGTTCCATCTGCAACATCTGGTCTCCTCCCCTGTGCTTTATCATTCTGCACGGTGCTTTCCTCAATCTTCCGCTTCTTTATGATTGCATGATTCATTCTTTTGATGCCCCACAGCTTTTGTTTTGGATATTTGCCTAGGACAATTTTCATCCACATTCCTTTTTAACTGACAGTTATTTTGGGTGAAATTTATTCCAGCATTCAGGGCCCATTTGATCAGCAATTCCAATCAGTAATGCCGGCTTCTGATGGCCCTTTCCAATATGGACCATCCTTTATTTCAGCAACGCCTCTGTATATCCACGTATATCCACCATGAAGCCGAAATTCAAGTTAACTGACAGGACATAACAAGCAGTATTGCATCTATAATCTCTTGTGCACACAATATTCTACTCCTTTAGGGTCAATGGAACTAATATATTATATATTATCTTTATCTATATTACTAAAAGTCTGATCTTGACCACTTCCTGTTGTTCTGTATATTGATTTTAGAAAAAACGCTGCCACTTACGGCTGTGATTTTTGGCCATTTTACTCAGAGTCCCCCTCCGCTGCGCAGGACATGAGGTTTTTCCCATTGATGAAAAATAAAAGAGTTATTAGCGTTTAAAAAATGTTGAGATTCTCTCTCCTGAAGGCCACGCCCCTTCCGGGGGGACTATGAAACCCAGAAGTGTTGAGTGCCTCAGTCAGTCTCTGCAAGATGGGGGAGCGAGAGGGTCACGTCTCTAAGTCTGAGCTGTGAATAACACTGAACACATGTCTACTAAACTGTGAGTGGTTTTACTGACCTGTCAGTGCCCTTAATGTGGTTTGAAAATATAGTTTGGAAATGCTAAAGCTCTGTAGCCTTTGGTTTGGAAATGCTAAAGCTGTGTTGCCTTTGGTTTGGAAATGCTAAAGCTGTGTTGCCTTTGGTTTGGAAATGCTAAAGCTGTGTCGCCTAACTAAAGTTGCCTTGCCTAATTAAAGTTGCCTTGCCCAATTAAAGTTACCTTGCCTAATTAAAGTTGCCTTGCCTAATTAAAGTTGCCTTGCCTAATTAAAGTTGCCTTGCGTTCTATATAATTAAAAGTCCAATCTTGGCCACTTCCTGTTTGCGCTTTATATTGATTTTAGAAGAAACGCTACCATGTACGGCTGTGATTTTTGGCCATCTTACTCTGAGCCCCCCTCCGCTCATCAGGTGCTGAGGATTTTTCCCATCGATGAAAAATAAAATAGTTATTAGTGTTTAAAAAATGTTGAGATTCTCTCCCCTGTCAATCACACCATGAAGGCCACGCCCCTTCTGATGGGAGGGACTAAAAACCCAGAAGTGTAGGCGTGGCTCAGTCTCTGCAAGATGGAGGAGGGAGAGGTCACGACTTGCTGTCTTTAGTGGCTTTGCACCCTTAAGGTGGTTTGAAAATATAGTTTGGAAATGCTAAAGCTGTGTTGCCTTTGGTTTGGAAATGCTAAAGCTGTGTTGCCTTTGGTTTGGAAATGCTAAAGCTGTGTTGCCTAATTAAAGTTGCCTTGCCTAATTAAAGTTGCCTTGCCTAATTAAAGTTGCCTTGCCTAATTAAAGTTGCCTTGTCTAATTAAAGTTGCCTTGCCTAATTAAAGCAGCCTTACCTAATTAAAGTTGCCATGCCTTCTATATAATTAAAAGACTAATCTTGACCCTGTTTGCGCTTTATATTGATTTTAGAAAAAACGCTACCACGTATGGCTATGATATTTGGTCATCTTATTCAGAGTCCCCCTCCGCTCCGCTATAAAAAATAAAAAAGTGTTTAAAAAATGTTGAGATTCTCTCTCCTGTCAATCATGCCATGAAGGCCTTGCCCCTTCTGGTGGGAGGGACTATAAAACCCAGAAGTGTGGGCGTGGCTCTGTCTCTGCAAGATGGAGGAGGGAGAGGTCACGACTCGCTGTCTTTAGTGGTCTTGCACCCTGCTTGAAATGGTAAGAAACTGCAAGTTTGCAGATGACACAAAGCTGGGTGGCAGTGTGAACTGCGAAGAGGATGTTAGGAGGTTGCAGGGTGACCTGGACAGGTTGAGTGAGTGGGCAGATGCGTGGCAGATGCAGTATAATATAGATAAATGTGAGGTTATCCACTTTGGCTGCAAAAACAAGGGGCAGATTATTATCTCAATGGGGTTAGGTTAGGTAAGGGGGTGGTACAGCGAGACCTGGGTGTCCTTGTACACCGGTCACTGAAAGTTGGTGTGCAGGTACAGCAGGCATTGAAGAAAGCTAATGGAATGTTGGCCTTCATAACAAGAGGATTTCAGTATAGGAGTAAAGAGGTTCTTCTGCAGTTGTATGGGGCTCTGGTGAGACCATATCTGGAGTATTGTGTTTTGAATTGAATTCTGTCTTTACTTTGTGTACTAGTCATATCTCTACTATTTATTTCATTCCCCTTACATGTTTTTCCTCTACCTGCTAAATTTTTGTAAGGTGTCCTTGAGACTCTTGAAAGGCGCCCATAAATAAAATGTATTATTATTATTATTATTGTGTTCAGTTTTGGTCTCCTAATTTGAGGAAGGACATCCTTGTGATTGAGGCAGTGCAGCGTAGGTTCACGAGATTGATCCCTGGGATGGCGGGACTGTCATATGAGGAAAGATTGAAAAGACTAGGCTTGTATTCACTGGAATTTAGAAGGATGAGGGGGGGTTCTTATAGAAACATATAAAATTATAAAAGGACTGGACAAGCTAGATGCAGGAAAAAACAACAAATTGCCTTGCAAATCTCCTTTAAAGTAAGTGAATTGCAAAAATCTGCAGGTGCTGAAAACCCAAAATGAAAACAAAGTGCTGTAATTACTGTGTTCAAGTAACATCTTTGGGGAGAGAAGCATACAAGGCAACATAGGAGGAGGATGTTCACCGTCGGGGTTCGGCGTCGGCGTTCCACCAGCCCGGCGTGAGGGCCTGAACATCGGGCCACCCGGGGCGGCGACTGCGGGTGCTAGGAAGGCCTCGACCACGAGTGAACATCTGGGAAGATCGGAGGGGAGGCTGGCTGGTCTATGGTGCCTTCCTCACCTTAGTGCCACTGTGTTATGTTGTGTCGTGGACTTTCATTGTTTGTGCTTTTTTTTAAATTCTATTTTATTTTTAATAAGTTTTATTATTTATTATTATTTATTTATTTTTATTTTTATGATACTGCCTGTAAGGGAAATTCATTTTGTTGTCTCTAACTGAGACAATGACAATAAATTTGAATACAATAATACAATAAGAATACAATAATGTAACCTAAGGATTATCATTAATATTAATCTTAAATATTTAAACTAAATATTTTTTTCTAGGACAGCATAAAAATTGCCTAAAAGAAGTGATACTCATGGAAAAAAATGGTGTGGAATTGATCACTCCGGAATTGTCATACACCCTGAACAGGGCTTATAACCTCAATATGTAGTGACCATTTCAGAATTGTACTCCATTTCTCTGGACCTTGATTGTGTCCATCAAGCAGCCGAATGCTATATTTATCCAAACAGAAGGTTGTGTTGAATGTGTGCTATGATCCTATTCACACAACTGGTTGCAATTGTAAACTGAAGCAATGAGAGCATATTGGCATTTCTGTCACTGCACAGCAGCTAGTCTTAAGAATAAGAATCCAACCATGGGATTTTGGAAAAACCATTACGATGAACAAGTATAGCTCATCCTTTCTATTCTCCTATATGGACTGCTATATCTTCACTGCTTTCTATGCCACAAATGAAGACTGTGAGTTATTTGGGAGGAATTTGTATAGGGCTCTGGTGAGACCACATCTGGAGTATTGTGTACAGTTTTGGTCTCCTAATTTGAGGAAGGACATCCTTGTGATTGAGGCAGTGCAGCGTAGGTTCACGAGATTGATCCCTGGGATGGCGGGACTGTCATATAACCATATAACCATATAACAATTACAGCACGGCAACAGGCCATCATGACCCTTCTAGTCCGTGCCGAACACGTATTCTCCCCTAGTCTCATATACCTGCGCTCAGGCCATAACCCTCCATTCCATTCCCGTCCATATAACTATCCAATTTAGTTTTAAATGATAAAAACGAACCTGCCTCCACCACCTTCAGTGGAAGCTCATTACACACAGCCACCACTCTCTGAGTAAAGAAGTTCCCCCTCATGTTACCCCTAAACCCCAGTCCCTTAATTCTCAAGTCATGTCCCCGTGTTTGAATCTTCCCTACTCTCAGTGGGAAAAGCTTATCCACGTCAACTCAATCTATCCCTCTCATCATTTTAAAGACCTCTATCAAGTCCCCCCTTAACCTTCTTCACTCCAAAGAATAAAGCCCTAACTTGTTCAACCTTTCTCTATAACTTAGTTGCTGAAACCCAGGCAATATTCTAGTAAATCTCCTCTGTACTCTCTATTTTGTTGACATCCTTCCTATAATTAGGCGACCAAAATTGTACACCATACTCCAGAATTGGCCTCACCAATGCCTTGTACAATTTTAACATTACATCCCAACTTCTATACTCAATGCTCTGATTTATAAAGGCCAGCACACCAAAAGCTTTCTTTACCACCCTATCTACATGAGATTCCACTTTCAGGGAACTGTGCACAGTTATTCCCAGATCCCTCTGTCATATGAGGAAAGATTGAAAAGACTAGGCTTGTATTCACTGGAGTTTAGAAGGATGAGGGGGATCTTATAGAAACATATCTTATTATAAAAGGACTGGACAAGCTAGATGTGGGAAAAATGTTCCCAATGTTGGGCGCGTCCAGAACCAGGGGCCACAGTCTTAGAATAAAGGGAGGTCATTTAAGACTGAGGTGAGAAAAAACTTTTTCACCCAGAGAGTTGTGAATTTATGGAATTCCCTGCCACAGAGGGCAGTGGAGGCCAAGTCACTGGATGGATTTAAGAGAGAGTTAGATAGATTCTAGGGGCAAGTGGAGTCAAGGGATGTGGGGAGAAGGCAGGCACGGGTTATTGATAGGGGACGATCAGCCAATGAATGGCGATGCTGGCTTGAAGGGCCGAATGGCCTCCTCCTGCACCTATTTTCTATGTTTCTATGTTTCTAAAAAAAAAGGCAATCTAAATTTGCGGGAGCACTGTACTGTTCGTCATTCTATTTTTCAAATAGAATGTTACAACAGATCCGATCTGGTGTAAGGGTGAATGCAGATAATCCTAATTGCACAGTTTTGCAGAGGAAAGGTGAGTTACCCCCAGTATTGTGGCCACTATTCCACTGCTGATATCACTAAAAAGTCAGGTACAGCTGTCCCTGAGTAACGTACAGGTTTCGTTTTTGCAGATGTCCATGTCGGAAATTGCACAAAATTCACTCGATAGGCAAATGACGCCCAAGTGGGACAAGCCCTTACCTGTTTAAGAAAGAACAGCAGGGAAACAGCTGAAAATCGAAGGTGGACAAAAATGCTGGAGAAACTCAGCGGGTGAGGCAACATCTATGGAGCAAAGGAAGGTGACGTTTCGGGTCAGGACCCTTCTTCAGACTGATGTGGGGGTGGAGGGACCTTCAGATTGATGT
The DNA here is from genome assembly GCF_010909765.2 of Amblyraja radiata. Classification (NCBI taxonomy): domain Eukaryota; kingdom Metazoa; phylum Chordata; class Chondrichthyes; order Rajiformes; family Rajidae; genus Amblyraja; species Amblyraja radiata. Next base: position 149,442,474 of record NC_045957.1, on the reverse strand, counting down.
GGGGGTGGTCACATCAGTCTGAAGAAGGGTGTTGACCCGAAACGTCACCTATTCCTTCGCTCCATAGATGTTGCCTCACCTGCTGAGTTTCTCCAGCATTTTTTCTACCTTCAAGAAGTACCTAATTACCTGTAGTGCTCTCGGGTATAAAAAGTCATGCAGTGTGCAACATAAATACAATCTTTCAGTCTCTCTGTAGATGTTTATTTGGAAATATTTGTTTCAAGTGACTGTGGGCTGCTCAATGACTGGTACTGCTATAGGCAATAAATACATCATTTAAAAACAAAAGTAGATTTCTGGTAATGTGCCTGCCTTCTAATCTTGGGGATTGAGTGATGACCAAGGGCTACCTAGGCTAAAATGTTCTTTCAACAATCCCCCTCGGTTTGTATTGTAAATCACTACATAATCAATAAAATGATTTGAAAAAAAGTGACACTGAAACAAGTAGTAAATTCAAGCCCTTAAACGCATCCAGGGGTTAGGTATTATGAATGAACAGCTTTAATTGAGTTTTATCTGTGTAATGCAGTTCCATGGTGTGAATGATAGGTTTGCAAAATAATTTCATAACTAAACACATTATATTTATTATAAATCAAGATTCAAGATTCAATTTAATTGTTACATGTACCAATTAAGGTACAGTGCAATTTGAGTTGAAATCATACTGAACCATTGCATCTATCCAGAGATGCTGCCTGACCCTCCAGGTTACTTCAGCATTTTGTGTCCATCTGAACTATTTTTAAAACATCCACCACCACTGAAGAATATAGGCATCCTTAAAAATACACTTCATACGGTTCAGTTATAATTAGTTAAATTATATTTGTAAAATATCAATGGGAGAACTCGAATGGCAGGAACCTAACAACTAAAATAGTAAGATTAAACGAGAACTTACCAGTTTGAAGTTTGATCTGTATTTTATGAGGAGTTACGATGAGGGATTACGTGAAGAACCCGCTCAGTGCGCAGGCGCGGCATACTTCCAAGCAGCGGTGTGGAATCACAGATAGACACAGTTATTTGAAGTAAACATAGTAAAGATAAGGAGACATCAATTTATTAGTTTGATCCATATAATGAGGGTGGGAGCGGAGGGCACGTAATCCCTCATCGTAACTCCTCATAAAATACAGATCAAACTTCAAACTGGTAAGTTCTCTTTAATCTTACTATTTTACTTCGGAGTCACGTGAGTGACTACGTGAAGTTTTCAAAGCTCTGTGAATTCAAACCGTGTAACAGTTTCATTTCACTCACTGCCGAAGTTCTTGAGGGAGGAAGTGTTATCGTAATCAACCAATGAGTCTATTTGTAGAAAAACACAATGGTATTTTTTAAACAATAACAACAAAGAATTAAGATGCTCCCCTGGGCTTAAATTAAATATTTGTAGTTCGTAAATCTTTACTGCAAATAAACCAGGTTTTGCCAACGGCTTATTATAAAATTTCTGAACGGTCTTTCCCCCCCCCCCCCCCACCATCCTGCTGTAGCCAGGATGTGGTCTATAGGCATGTCCATTCTTTAGCCGTCGACATGGATGCTGCCCTGGTGGAATAAAATTTGTACATGTTAGTGTTTATCCCAGCAGTTTGTAGCACCTGCTTGAGCCATCTCGCAATGGTTTGGCTCGTCACCCGACCATAAGGTTTTTGTGACTGACCCACAAGGCTTTTCATCTCCCTCGAATATTTTGGTTGTGTCTATGTAGGATAGTAGGTGGGTCATGGCACATAACCGTGGTTCTGGTGGGTAAGCCACGACTGGATTAGGTGTTCCTGGTCTGCTCTGTTTGATCAGTCGCTGGATAACGACAGATCTGGTCTGGAGCTGTGATCATGTTGTCCAGTCGCAATAGGTGTAGTGACTGGACCCTCTGAGCGGATACAAGTGCCATCAACATGAGCGTCTTTAGTGTAGCTTGCTCGAGGCCGAGGGATCTGGCTGGTGGCCATTCCCTGAGATACGTCAGGACCACACTGATATCCCAAATATGGGTATAACTGGGCTTAGGGCTTGATATTGTAAATGCCCTTCATCAGTTTTACCACCAGTGGATGGGATCCCATCGCCTGTTGTCCTGGCGCTGGTTTGAGATAAGCAGAAAGAGCACTCTGCGCTGTGTTGATGGCACTGTAGCTGATCCCTACATCGTGGTGTAGATAGGCCAGGAACTCCAGTATGTTGGTGGCTGTGGCTGTTGCGTATGTTGTCCCTGTTTCCTGGCAGCACTTCTCCCTTTTTTGATGCTGGTTAAGTACTGCCTCTTGGTGGATGTTCGAAGGGATGCCGACATGGTGGTGATGGTTTGTTTGGACAATCCCAGTTCCAGGTAAGGTCTGTTCAAACTTGCAACCCAGGCGTTTAATTTTCTCATGGCATGGGTGTTTAGCTTACCTGGTAGGTAAGTAGCTGATAGCCAAATATGTCTTTCAACACACCATTGCCAAATCATGTTGACCAATTTGTCGCATGATAATGATTTTATGCCACCCATATGGTTAATATAAGCCATCACCGTAGTATTTATCAATTTGTAACCGAACATGCAAGTGCTGCATATTAGAAACATATGCTTTTAAACGATAAAAGGCGCCCAACATCTCTAGATAGTTAATGCCCAGTGTAAGTAGTAATGATGACTCTAGGTTAGTCCATCTACCACCTGTGCTGGATATGGAGTTAGTCGCTCCCAGCCTTGAGCACTGGCATCTGTTTGAATAACTAAAGTAGGGTTAGTGATAACAATAGGGCTGGAACTATGCCAAACGTTTTCTGCCCACCACTGTAGCTCTGATATTGCTTCAGTGGGTAATTTCATGACATGATCATAGTGACCTGTATGTCGTTTTATTGCCTGTACCTTTGCTCTTTGTAAATTTGTGATAGTGCAAAGGTCCGAATTGTGTAGCCAGAAATGCTGCTACCATTTCCCCAATTACTCTTGCTACTTGTCGAATAGTTGGTCGCTCGTTGACCATTAAATTGTTGCATGATTGTGCTAATTCAACCATTTTTGCCTTTGGCAAGGTACCAGTCATATGGACTGAGTTAATTGTGAAGCCCAGGTAGTCCATGATAGTGGATGGCTTCAACTTAGATTTATCTCAATGTAGGACGAACCCCAGAGTTTCGAGGAGCTGTTTTGTAGCTGATATTGCTGCCACAGCCAATTCCATTGTTTTCCCTACTATCAGAATATCATCCAGATATGCCATGACAATATGTTTTTGTTTTCTTAGCATTGCCATGGCTGGGTTCAATATTTTGGTGAATAATCTTGGGGCTGAAGTTAGCCCATTGGGCAATGCTTTGTACCATCCAGATAAATTTTAGGTATCTGCGATGATCCTTGTATATGGGTACTAGATAGTAAGCATCTTTAAGATCAATGCTTGCCATGAAGTGTCCTTTGGAATTCAGTTGTTTGGCAGTAACAAATGTCTCCATTTTGAAATGTATATACTTAACAAATTTGTTTAGTGATGTTAAGTCAATGATGATGCGACAGCCACCATCTTTTTTGGTTTTAGTGAATATATTCGATACAAATTCCAAAGGTTCATGTTTGGTCTTTTCGATGAACCCTTTGTGATAAGTCTCACCAGTTCAGCTTGTCCCTCACGTTTCTCTTTGACGGAGGGAGAAATACCCTTTGGGGCCAATGTTGAGCTGACGGCGTTTTTTCTGACATGAATTGTATTTTATATCCACTAATGCTGTTGAGTATATACTTGTCACTCGTGACCATACCCCATGCTTCTTTAAACAAGTGTAATCTCCCCCCTGTTAATAAAGCACCCTTATTCTCTATATGCTGGTAGGAACCAGACCCACCTACCTCCATGGTTATTGGCGATTCTGTTTCTTCATTTTCCTGAAGGTTTTGTTCTGACGTGCTGGCGATGTTGGGGGAGGCACATTTTCCAGAGGGTCCGCTGGGGGCCCTGATCTAAAAAGATCTTTGGGGATAATGTGCGGACCCCAAGCGTTCACCAGTCCCATATTGCGGACGTCGACTGGTGGATGCCGTGGGGTGCTGCCGCTTGGGTATCGGAGGTCTTGGTTTGCTCGTCCCGGGGCCTGCCCTCATTAGGCCGAAGGTTTTTGATGCTTCCTCCATCTCCTTCAGTTTTTTATTGAGATCTTTCCCAAATAGCAGCGCGTCCGTCTCCGCAGCTGGGGCTTTACACAAGCCAGTAAATTTGGGATTGAGGGCAGGTTTTATGATTTCCCTCCGGAGATTGTTGATCTCAAATTGTGTGGTACACATTAATGCCAGCACATCCTGCTGGCAGGTATCCATCTCCGTGGTCTCCACGGAACGAGCAAAGGCTGTGATGGCCGACGTCAGGAGCCTTAGCATCCGCTGTAGCTTGAGTTCTTGGGTCCCAATGTGTGACCCCACATGCCCCCAGATTTGGCTGTTGACAATTTTTACTTTGAGGGCCTCACAGTTTTCTGGTGCTGTGTGTTGTTTCAGCACCTCAGTGAGCACCTTTTCCAGTAATGGTTTATTGGATAGATGGTTGATGCTGGCCGCCATTCTTGGTTCCAGCGGTGCTCCAGCCCGTGGGGTTGCTACAAAGCGGTCCATCACACCCAACAGCTCTTCCTGTTCCTGCACCCCTGGCATACTCCCGAATTCGTCCGCCTGCCCCTGTTCCAGACCAGCCCAGCCCTGGTCACCAATGCTAGCCTCCAGTAATGAGGGAGCAGAGGGCAGTGCATGAAACACTGTGGAGGGGGTGCCTGACCTCCCTCCGCGAGAGCGCTCTTTCTGCGCATCTCGCTGGAGCTGCTCCAATAGCTGTTGGATGCAGCTCAGGCGGCTGTCTCTCCTCCATTTAGGTGGAGACATGTCCCCGTCCGACGAATCGGATGCCACCGGCCGGATGCCTGTTCGGATGGCTAGACATCCAGCCCGTAGTTCAGGCACTAGCGGGACTGGGCTCGGCGCAGTGATGGGGATAGCGGAGCGCCCGGTAATTGTTCCTACCTCCTTCTTCTGGAGCTTTTGTGCCTTGTAGATGCGAGAGCGCCCCTCAAGCAGCGCGTCTCGCAGGCACCTGCTCCGTGAGCCGCTCCAGCGGCTCAGGCGGCTCTCTCTCCCCCCGTGCGTGTGGAGAGACGCCCCGTCCATAATCGGGAACACCTGCCGGATGCCTCTTCGGGTGGCTATGCATCCAGCCCGCTGCTCAGGTACTAGCGGGACTCGGCACGGTGTCGGGGAATAGAGGAACACCGGGTAACGCTCCTACCGCCTGTTGCTGCCCCCCTCCCCGACGGGAAAACGTTCCTCCTTGAACGGGGGACAGTTTTGTTCCAGAGCCTTTTTCCATGCCTGTAAAAAACACAAGCAGAAAAAGGCTCACCTGTAAAAGAAACCCTACCTCACGGTACTCACCTGACGGTCCGTTTCATTCTGTAGCGGGAGTGCCTAACTCCCTTTGCAGCCGCTGTTGCACTGCTGGCGTAATGCCGCGCCTGCGCACTGAGCGGGTTCTTCACGTAGTCACTCACGTGACTCCGAAGTAAAATCAGACGATTGGTCAGATCAGCATAGAACACATTGTGAATGAAACAACACTTACATTTTGTTGAGATGAAAATTAATTATCACAGAACACTTGTTTTCACTGAAGTGTAGCTTGCACTCAATGGGCATTGACGTGTAATGTAATATTTTAGTGGAGAGAAATTGCCTTTGCATGACTTCCTGTAGCCCAGCGACAGATCGATGGTTTAGTGGAGTCTTTCTGCTGCTGACCATATTAGAGGCTGTTGCAGAAATCATGCTGATCTATCACTTTTGATACAGTTTGCGTACAGTTTTGGTCTCCTAATCTGAGGAAGGACATTCTTGCCATAGAGGGAGTACAGAGAAGATTCACCAGACTGATTCCTGGGATGGCAGGACTTTTATATGAAGAAAGACTGGATAGACTCGGCTTGTACACGTTAGAATTTAGAAGATTGAGGGGGGATCTTATAGAAACTTACAAAATTCTTAAGGGGTTGGGCAGGCTAGATGCAAGAAGATTATTCCCGATGTTGGGGAAGTCCAGAACAAGGGGTCAAAGTTTAAGGATAAGAGGGAAATCATTTAGGACCGAGATGAGAAAATCATTTTTTACACAGAGAGTGGTGAATCTGTGGAACTCTCTGCCACAGAAGGTAGTTGAGGCCAGTTCATTGACTATATTTAAGAGGGAGTTAGATGTGGCCCTTGTGGCTAAAGGGATCAGGGGGTATGGAGAGAGGGCAGGTACAGGATACTGAGTTGGATGATCAGCCATGATCATATTGAATGGCGGTGCAGGCTCGAAGGGCCGAATGGCCTACTCCTGCACCTATTTTCTATGTTGCTATGTTTCTATCACACATCCTACTCATTAATCCATTGGGTGGTATTAAATATAAATTGTTGGATGTCTAAACTTTTCAAAAGGGTTTGATATTTTCTATTTCCTGCCTTGTCAAAGTATTCAATAGTCACACACTTATTAGAAATGTTATTGTAAGCAAGAGAGAATTAATTATTTCTCTTCTGCAGAACATTTTTGAATTATTTGGCAAAATTGTATACTCCCTGTGGATACTTCCAGCACATTTATTTACTGTATACTGTACCTTTGCCATTGTGAGACATCCCGATGCACTTTACAAAACTATTATTGAGCATTTGTACAGTTAAGCTACTGGTGAACAAAAGTGGTCAAAGTGGTGGGTTTTAATGAGTGAGGTAGGAGGAGAGTTTTTGAGAAGCACTTCTAGACCATAAACCTAAATGACTGCAGGCGCAGTCAGCAGCAGTGCAGTAAATCCAATTACAATGTACAGGTTCTTGTTTTGATGCTAAAAGTTATAGAGGCAGTGATGGTTAAATATGTTTTGGAATTTTCCACTCAAATGTTTAGTGAAAATAACACACTTTAAGGTATGAGGAAGCATCGTATCTTGGTGGTTAAAATGTTGAGTTAAATTTACACAATTGGTTGAATTATTCGGTCCTGTTGTCTCCAGTGTTATCTAATCTTAGACCTGTTTGGATATAAACACAGTGATGGGATCGTTCTAAGGTCTGATCTCTCATTGAGTACAGCGGGTCAAATTGCAACTGTGGAGGCAACGGAATAATTAGCATCTTGGGGACACGTTTTTGACCCAAAACATAGCCTATTACTGTGCCGCCACAGATGCTACCTGACTTTCTGAGCTCCTCCAGCAACTTACTCTTTGCTCCAGATCCTGCATCTGCAGTTTCTTGTGGTCTCTAAAAATATTTTATTAGGTTGATCAGGAACGGCACTTGTGACAACAGCATCAAGACAAATTGTATCTGTAAGAAGATAACTGTGGGATATTGACAACACTTATATTGGAAGTGTGTTTCATTTACCATCATCGGTTTTGAAGTTTGGAAATTTCTTGCTGCTGTTTTTGTTGAAGAAAATCTTCTAAGATTGCAGATGTACATCAAGACTGAAAAGGAAACACAGAATGAAAATTGAGGGCACCGTAAGAGGCGCTGTATACAAAGGGGCAGAGGCGTCTGTGCTTTCTGAGGAGCCTCCGCTCATTCAATATCTGCAGTAAGATGCTGCAGATGTTCTATCAATCGGTGGTGGCCACTGCCATCTTCTTTGCTGTTGTGTGCTGGGATAGCAGGGCGAAGTCCGCGGACGCCAACAGAATCAACAAGCTCATCCAGGGGGCGGAGTTATTCATGGGAGGTGGTCTTGGAGGGAAGGATGCTCATCAAACTGCAGAGCATCTTGGACAATACAACTCACCCTCAGCATAACACACTGGTCAACCCTAGGAGCACCTTCAGCAACAGACTGGTTCCACCAAGATGCAGCACAGAACACCACAGGAGATCCTTTTCCCTTCTGGCTATCAAACTGTACAACTACTCCCCCTTCTGTTGTGGGGTAGACTGACTTTCCTTCCTTTATCTTTGCACATCGCCAATCCTGGACTTTTCACATCACTTTAATTTCATGTTTCACGTATCTTCTTGTGTTTTATGACTGTTGGCAGACCAATTTCCCAATTTCCTGGGGAAAATAAAGTTCTATCGTATCGTATATAATAGTAGAAATTGGAGTCTGGAATTCACAATGCATTGTTACCAATATCATTAATGTGGTATCATTGACAGTCCTAAAATGGAGGCTAAAGAAATTATTTCAATGAAAACTCAGCCACGAATCTTGGATTCTGGAAGAGCATGTTGGAAACTCATATATGCTAAGCCCTATGAATGTTTTACACTTGACCAAGAGATATATGACTGCCATCTTCCATCCCCTAATTTTAAACAACAATTAATTGGAAAAAAGATTCAAATTTGTTTATGCAGTGTCCTGCCACATTCTCTCTATCTTATTGCAAAGGCAAGATGTACATAATCATATATAGTCTTTCCGCTGACTGGATAGCACCCAACAAAAAAACGTTTCACTTTGTATTATTGACTTCAGGAGGTCCCATAATGGAGAATACACCCCAATCTCCATTTACGGGGAAAGTGTGGAGAGAGTGTCCAGCTTTAAGTTTCTGGGCACTCACATTTCTGAGGACCTCACATGGTCCACCAACACCGCTGCGCTGGTCAAGAAGGCACAGCAACGACTGTTCTTCCTGAGGACATTAAAAAAGACTGGTCTGCCCCAACAGCTGCTGACAACGTTCTACCGCTGCACCACAGAGAGCATATTAACGTGTGGCATCTCTGTGTGGTATCTCAGCTGCACGGAGGCGGTGAGGAGAGCTCTTCAGCGCGTCGTCCACAGAGCGCAGAGGATCATTGGGACAGAGTTACCAGCCTTGGAGGGCTACCACACACGGTGCCTCAGGAAGGCCATCAGCATCCATAAAGACTCATCACACCCCTATAACGGACTGTTCGAACTACTTCCCTCCGGCAGATGTTACAAGGCCTTCTACGCCCGTACCTCCAGACTCAGAAACAGCTTTATTCCCAGAGCTATAGCGGCTCTGAACCGGCCCTGCTGAGTGCCCCCCATCCCCCCTGGACTGTCTCCCTCGGATGGTCACGACACACAGTTTATTTATTTATTTTACTTTTCTTTTTCATCGGTTGGAGCTGCATACTAAATCTCGTTGCACTGATGTGCAAAGACAATAAAATATATTATTATTATTACCTCGGTGTGTGTGACAATAAAGGAAACTAAACATTTTTCACGCAATTCTCATAGACAGCCTTGTGTCATCTGTTGATTTCATTCAAACATTCTTGCAATGACTCAGGGACTGGTGCGCTACAATGCTGATGTCCCTAGAACTGGTGCATCACTATGTTGAGAATTATATTCTGCACTCTGTATCTCCCCCTTTGTTCTATCCATTGTACTCGAGTTTGTCTGTGGGATTCTCTACCTCAGTCTGTGGAATTCTCTGCCTCAGTCTGTGGAATTCTCTGCCTCAGAGGGCGGTGGAGGCAGGCTCTCTGGATGCTTTCAAGAGAGAGCTAGATAGGGCTCTTAAAAATAGAGTCAGGGGATATGGGGAGAAGGCAGGAACGGGGTACTGATTGGGGATGATCAGCCATGATCACATTGAATGGTGGTGCTGGCTCGAAGGGCCGAATGGCCTACTCCTGCACCTATTGTCTATTGACTTAATTGTAGTTCTGTATAATATTCCCTGATCTGATTAGATAGCATGCAAAACAAAGCTTTTCACTGTATCTTGGTACATGCGACAATAATAAATATCCTTTTTACGTGCCATTCATCCATCACCTTTGCATTGCCCCAGGTACAGCAATGTTTTGATTTAATATATCTCATCCATGTATTCTCGTCAACCCCCAGTCTCACTGCACTCTATCTGTAAAATCACCTTGCCCTACACTACATGAAGCTCTCTGTTTCCCTTGTGCACCCTCAATTGTTTTTGGCCTTTATTCCCAGCCATGCCCTCAGGAGCCTATATACAACTTCCCCCCCAAAATGCCCCCCCCCCCCCCCCCCCTTAACTCCTCCAACTCCCGACAAATGTTTTTTCCTTTAAGTTAATGAGTGCAAAATGTTTGAATTTCCAAGTTATGTCCTGTTACTCATGGTTTTTTACCTTTGGATTTTTTTAAGTTGATACAGCACCATTACTTACCATCAGTGGATAACATGGAATTACCCTATGAAAGAATCAAATTATTGACCATTTCTTCAGTGATGAATTGCCTCCAACAATGACTGAAGTATGGTTATAATTAATTGTTTTTTTTGCTGAGAGTCCAGATCCATTGATGCCTACAATTTTGAATCTTGGAAACCTAATGGTGAAAGGACCATTTCAATCAAAGGAGAGTATGACACAAGAGTTTGACATAGTGCTTGGCAATTGGTCATTGACATTAAGTATTAATAGTTTAAATTTCTCTGACTACATATACTGCCTGTCTTGCTGAGTATTTCCAGTACTTTGTCTATAATTTGGTTGGATTTTAGTCCTAAGTGCATGTTGTGGTAGTGCATTGACCTTGATTCTGAAATACAGTTCCATCAACTTAGTGGAATTAAATTTCAGAAGCAGAGTTCAATATGTATTGTAGGTTCACTGCGTGCAATAAAGAATGAATTTCCACTCCACTGCGCCTACTCCCAGAAATATAAACCAAGAAAGAATGTTTCTGCATGTTGCGTGATTTTGTCAACACCTTGAACTTGATGGCAACCTGGCTGAGGACCGAAGAAAACAATCCCATAATCGAAGGTAGACAAAAATGCTGGAGAAACTCAGTGGGTGCAGCAGCATCTATGGAGCGAAGGAAATAGGCAACGTTTCGGGCCAAAACCCTTCTTCAGACTGATGTGGGGGGGGGGGGGGGGGTTGGTGGGGAGAAGAAAGGAAAAAGGAAGAGGAGGTGCCCTAGGGCTGAGGGAGAGCTAGGAAGGGTAGGAGACAGCAAGGGCTACTGGAAATTGGAGAATTCAATGTTTATGTCGCTAGGGTGCAGGCTGCCCAAGAGGAATATGTTGGTAAATGCGGACCGAGCGGAGGTGTTCAGTGAAATGATCGCCAAGCCTACGCTTGGTCTCACCGATGTAGAGTAGGCTTGGCGATCGTTTCACCGAACACCTCCGTTTGGTCCGTATTAACCCTGATCTCCCGGTGGCTCAGCACTTCAACTCCTCCTCCTATTCCGAATCCGACCTCTCTGTCCTGGGCCTCCTCCATGGCCAGAGTGAGCACCACTGGAAATTGGAGGAGCAGCACCTCATATTCCGCTTGGGCAGTCTGCACCCTAGCGGCATAAACATTGAATTCTCCATTTTCCGGTAGCCCTTGCTGTCTCCTCCCTTTCTCATCTCTCCCTCAGCCCTCGGGCTCCTCCTCTTCCTTTTTCCTTTCTTCTCCCCCCCCCCACATCAGTCTGAAGGAGGGTTTCGGCCCGAAACGTTGCCTATTTCCTTTGCTCCATAGATGCTGCTGCACCCGCTGAGTTTCTCCAGCATTTTTGTCTACCTTCGATTTTCCAGCATCTGCAGTTCCTTCTTAAACCCATAATTGAACGCCTTTGTGTGCACCTACCCCCTTCAGACAGCCTGGTGGCAGTCTGTCTCCTGTCATTAAATTGCAACCTGCTACCCTGGCACTTACGTTTCTTTTGAGCATCTTGCATATTCCATTCCTCTTGCTTCCTGTTTAAAATCCCGTCATCGTCTTCCATCGCCTCCAAGCTTGCTCAGCTACATTGAATCCTAATCAATACGTTTTATTCTTCAAACCTTTTCCTTGACTCATTCCTCGCATTTTTCTAATCTCCATCTGGTTGATAACCCTTCACGATTTCTTTTTTTAATATCCCATCTCTTGCAGGTCATGTTTTGTCCAATTACTAGTGAGATTTTATGTGTCAGGGCTCCAACCTCTGAAACTTCTGCCCTAATCTTTCTTGCTTCTCAACATTACTTTCCTGCTTTAAGATCTCCTGAAACCATAATTCTTTGAATACATTTTCATTCATTTGTCCTAACACCTAGTTCTACGGTTTAGTGTCACCATGTGTTTGATAATGTCCCTGTGAAATACCTCAGAATATAGCATCCATATAAATGCAAGATGTTGTTGCATGGCATTTATTGCGATCATCTGATGTCTTGTAGACTGCGAGGGTGCTGCATCTTGCCTTGCCTGTTGGCGTGGTGCGTTTCATACTGAGTGAGCTGACTGACATGTTATTACGTGGCATAACAGCTGGAATGTTAGTAAAGGGGATGTGGACATGGAAATAAATAAAAATTATTGTATTGCTGCAGCACAATAATGAATAGACCTTCATTACAGTTAGCAGATTTAAGGGATGCTTGTGTGTCCTGATTCATGAGTTAACAGTATGAATCTCCTGTGATCCCCACCCCACCAGGAATGCCACCAAGAAAGATATTAGCACACTGAGAGTATGCTTCAGGATGTCAGAGACATTTGATGGTTTTGTTCAATTTTGCAAAGGAAGGTCCAGGAACCTAAGGGTGTTTGTGTCCTCCACACAATGGATATCCAAATCATTCATTTTTCATCTTCTAACAAGGCCACATCGGAAGAGGTGGATGTGCAATGTGGGGATGGGATTACCAGTCCTGGACCAAAGACGTTACATGTATTTCTGCCCACCACAGACTGGAGGCCTGTGACTCACAGTATGCTTCAGGGTTTGTTGGTGGGACCATTATTGGTAGACAATAGACAATAGGTACAGGAGTAGGCCATTTGGCCCTTTGAGCCAGCACCACCATTCAATGTGATCATGGCTGATCATCCCCAATCAGTACCCCGTTCCTGCCTTCTCCCCATATCCCCTGACTCCGCTATTTTTAAGAGCCCTATCTAGCTCTCTCTTGAAAGCATCCAGAGAACCTGCCTCCACCGCCCTCTGAGGCAGAGAATTCCACAGACTCACCACTCTCTGTGAGAAAAAGTGTTTCCTCGTCTCCGTTCTAAATGGCTTATTCCTTATTCTTAAACTGTGGCCCCTGGTTCTGGACTCCCCAAACATCGGGAACATGTTTCCTGCCTCTAGCGTGTCCGAGCCCTTAACAATCTAATATGTTTCAATGAGATGCCCTCTCATCCTTCTAAACTCCAGAGTGTACAAGCCCAGCCTACTCAACCTCTCCCTATATCTCACACCCTCTAGTCCTGGCAACATCCTCGTAAATTTCATGCAGTGAATCATGCCCCTTTGGTTATTCATGGAATGTGAATGGGAACGGAATGGGAGTGGTGATGGTGGATGTTGAGAGGCAGAAGTTTAATTTAAATGCTTGCTTCAAGTTGCATTGAAGACGGCCTTTATTTTTTTTTAAACAGGGACACTGAAAATGCAATGAAGGATGAAAAGATAAATCTAGCAGTATGTGGTCAGCATATCTATGGTCATCTCATTGATATATCCTGACAAGTGATAGATAACTTGATGTTGTAATCCTCTTGTTGGCTCACAGATACAGGATTCCTGTGTCAAATGTAAAATATATCATGTGAAATGAGGAATTGACTTGTAACTGCAGGAGACAGATTGCCATTCTGTACCTTTCAACTATGGATACCATGGAATGTTTCATCTTCTGTTTTATATGTTTTATTTTGATGCAAGCATCTTGTAGGTAGTGGTATTCTTCAACCCTGGAATGCTTGCTTTTATTTCCTCCTTAAAACAACGGCAATTTCATCATGGGTTTGGAATAGGTGTTACTAGTTATTCAAAAAATCTTTGCTGGAGTCAACTAATCTGTCACAAAGTACCTATGTGACATGGAATGTCTTCAAAATAATAAAATATGATCATTGTTGCCATTAATGCTGGAGTGCATGCAATAAATCCACACCAGGTTTGCATGTCTAGTTTACATTGTCGGTCTTCCCTCCTTCAACAAAGGGCCTGCCCCACTTACGCGACCTTGGCTCACAAATTACGCGACCTCGTGGTCGCTTGAGGCGTACGGGCACCGTATGGCCGCACGGGGCCGGTCCCACTTAGAAGCGGGGCTGGTTCGTTACATCGCGCGGGGCTCCAAAATTCTGGCAGTGGCCGAAATCTTCGCGCGCCAACGGCCTGTCGGCACGCAGGCGCATTGCGGTCGTACGCAGCGTCTTGACGGCGTACGCCTAGCGTGTGGCATTGCGCGATGACGTCACCGCCCGGCGTGGCGTTGATTGATGATGTCACCGCCCGATGCCCAAATTCAGTCGGCCCGCTTCCTGCCCAGCTGATTGGTAAGCATGACGCAAATGACGTCACGGGCGAACTTAGCGCGAACTTTGCGTGAATTCCGCTTCCGGTTGGACGCACCAAAGGCACGCAATCGCATGCAAGTGGGACAGGCCCTTAAGCACTTGCTCTCACATTCCTTACATTTCTCCTTATTCTCTTCTCTTCTATCCCTCTCCAATTCTCAGTAGCTTTTATCTGCCTCAGTTTGTGCACTGATGTCAATTCTCTTTCTTTAGTTTACTTTAGAGGTACAGTGTGGAAACAGGTCTTTCGGCCCACCGAATCAGCGCCGGCCAGTCATCCCCCGCACACTTGCACTATCCTACACTTTAGGGCCAATTTACGGAATCCAATTAGCCTTCAAACCTGTACATCTTTGAAGTGTGGGAAGATACCGGAGCATTCGGAGAAAACCCAAGTAGTCACAGGGAGAACGTATAAACTCCACACAGACAGTAACCATAGTCAGGATTGAACGTAGTTCTCTGGCGCTGTCAGGCAGCAACCCTACCGCTACTCCACTGAGCAACTCCTTGTTTTGTGATCGCTCGCTGGTGGTTTGAATGCTGCAACTTTGGGAAGCAGAACGAAAGTCAAGAATCACTTTCATACCCACTCATAGTTACAGACGGTATTAAGTTTATTCACAGTTGAATAAAGATAGATGTCCTAGACATCTCCTTTATTATGCAATGTCCCATTCTCCAAGCAAAGTAGCATGAGGGATGATTAGAAGGTAAGATAGGGTTGAAAGGATACTACCTGATCTATGATCACTCGCCAGGGAGTGATAAGTTTCCTTTGCAAATGAGCAGATGGATCAGTGAATTAAAGCCCATCCTGAGGATGTTTGGGCGGTGCTCAATTACATGATCGTGAGAAATTCTAGGGCAAGTGCTGTTGCTTTGAGAATAGTTATAGATAAGATTGAATTTTTAAAAGCACATTTTCTTTTACTCTGGAAAAGCAAGCATTAAGTCTGGACTATTATTCTTAATCATGCTCTCTTTTAGAACTATTTATGGAGATCTATCTTTGTATTAAGATACCAAACAAACGCCCTCCAATCCCCTAAAGTAAAGTAAATGATCCTGTTTTGAAGAAAAACACTGCAGTGTCACCAGTATCCTGAGCACTAGTCATCCATGCATCTACATTTAAGAGCAGATTGGCCTAAAAATACTATATTGTACTAAAGGCTTGTGTGCTATGCTTTAGAAATGAATGGACCCTGATATTCTCCATTTTCCTGCAAAACTTATATCGACAAATATCAAACATTGAGGGGGGATCTTATAGAAACTTACAAAATTCTTAAGGGGTTGGACAGGCTAGATGCAGGAAGATTGTTCCCGATGTTGGAGAAGTCCAGAACAAGGGGTCACAGTTTAAGGATAAGGGGGAAATCTTTTAGGACCAATATGAGAAAAAACATTTTCACACCGAGAGTGGTGAATCTCTGGAATTCTCTGCCACAGAAGGTAGTTGAGGCCAGTTCATTGGCCTATATTTAAGAGGGAGTTAGATGTGGCCCTTGTGGCTAAAGGGATCAGGGGGTATGGAGAGAAGGCAGGTACAGGATACTGAGTTGGATGATCAGCCATGATCATATTGAATGGCGGTGCAGGCTCGAAGGACCGAATGGCCTACTCCTGCACCTATTTTCTATGTTTCTATTAAGCTGCCAGTGGTGTCCCACTGCAACTACATTTCTGCAATGATTACATGGTCATAGTCTCAAGCATAGACCTAGACTCTGTATTATGTTTACTGTTACCATCATACTTACTATTACCGCCATTTTCATCGGTGCATGTGTATGTGTGTATCTTCACCATGTATCTGACACTTGCTGCTGCAACTGTCCAAGGTAGCTATAAAAGGTTGAACAAGTTAGGGCTTTATTCTTTGGAGCGCAGAAGGTTAAGGGGGGGCTTGATAGAGGCTTTTAAAATGATGAGAGGGATAGACAGAGTTGACGTGGAAAAGCTTTTCCCACTGAGAGTAGGGAAGATTCAAACAAGGGGACATGACTTGAGAATTAAGGGACTGAAGTTTAGGGGTAACATGAGGGGGAACTTCTTTACTCAGAGAGTGGTAGCTGTGTGGAATGAGCTTCCAGTGAAGGTGGTGGAGGCAGGTTCGTTTTTATAATTTAAAAATAAATTGGATAGTTATATGGATGGGAAAGGAATGGAGGGTTATGGCCTGAGCGCAGGTATATGGGACTAGGGGAGATTATGTGTTCGGCACGGACTAGAAGGGTCGAGATGGCCTGATTCCGTGCTGTAATTGTTATATGGTTATATGGTTAGATCACAACCTAAAGAAGACACAAAGTGCTGGAGTATCTCAGCATGCCTAGAGAACATGGATAGGTAACATTTGGGGTTGGGATCTCTCTTTAGGTCTCTGCCTGGATAAGCCATTGCTAGGAAATGGTATATAAATTCACTGCAATCATGAGTGAATCAAAGATGCTCTTCATGGCTGTTCTTGCTCTGTATCCTCATGCTCCAAGCCTGCCCGTATATTCTGCATCCTGACTATTATTTCCTCTGCCTCCCCCTCCCCCTCACCCAGTCGCTAACCATGAGTGACTCAACAACCCAATCTGACCCCCGAGGTCCCAGTACATATTCTCTCATCCCTCCCCTCCCATCTTTCTTGCTATTCCTTTCCCTGAGTAATACCATCTCCCTATTGTTCCCACACCCGCTATAAACTTGACCCAACGTGGCAGTTTTCTTCAAGATGCTCTACAATGGTCAAAGAAGGATTGTGATACATGTGTGCAAGATGCCTTATTTATAACCTATCTCATGCATTCGAATTCTGCTCTGGTACACTTTCTGAAAGCTCCACATAACACCTTTCATTTGATCAGTCTGAAGATTAGTCTGCCTACAGCCTGTCCGTTTTTTTCCCTTTTTTTAAATTTTAGTTTGTCTAAACTGTTTGTTTTGGGGTTACTTTTGCTTTTCTATGTGGGGAAGGGGGGGAGGGTAAGGCGGGAAACTGTTTCTTAGTCGCTTCCTGGCGGGGATGCGACTATTTCTCCGAGTCGCGTCCTCGCCCCCCCTCCTCGCGGCGTACCAGCTGGATTGGAGCGGCCTTTCCTACCGGAGACCGGGGACCGGACCAGAGCTTCAACAGCGGCGGCGCGGCGCTGGATTCACTGCGGAGCGGGCGATAACTACCTGGATCACCGTTTGGAGCTCCGGAGTGTTGGGCCTACATCATCGACATCATGGAGATGTGGTTCGCGGAGCTCCCAAAGTGGGCGACGCTGACTACAACATCACGGAGTCCTGGGGCCTTTTGCCGAGGGCCACAAGCACCCGGCGCGGCCTGGGGACGTCGGGAGCCGCGGGTTCCGGTAGGGAGTGGCCATTTTGGAGGTCCAAGCCGCTGAGGTTGGCCTCCCGTTCCGACATCGGAGTTCCAACTTCCCGGCGAGCGGGCCTGAGTGGCGGGATGCCCGTAGCGGTGACTGCGGAGGGCTCCGGAGGCCCCGACCACGGTGAACATCGAGGAAGAGACTGACTTTGTTGCCTTCCCTCACAGTGGGGAACATTTGATTCTGCTGTGTGGGGATGTTTTATCGTGTGTTGTGTTCTTTATTTTATTGTATGGGCTGTATGATGATCACATTTCACTGTTCCAACTGGCACATGTGACAAATAAATGTATCTTGTATCTTGTAAGAAGGGTTTTGACCCAAAACGTCATCCATCCCTTCTCTCCATAGATGCTGCCTGTAAAGTTACTCCTGGTCACTTTCTTGTAGTCTGTTTATAGAACCTTTAAGGGCATACCCTGCTTGTCTTGTTTTTCCACAAGTGCTTCAGTAGTTGTGTATTGTATTCAGAGACTTGCTGAATACTTGAAATATGCTACAAAACAAATATTCTACACTATTGAATAACTTCATTAGGTATTATAAAGGTCAGTTCGGCAACCAGGTCTAAACTGGGTGATCAGTAAAAGTGAGGTTGTGAGAGGCCTTTGCCTGGTGTTAAATCACAAATTGAATACAAAGGATAGAAAGTGCATATTTTGCAGATGGTTCTTTCTATCATCTGTCCTCCAGATTGTCACCTGGCAACATAAGGAGCATATCCATGGTAGCAGAGATATCTGTATACCTGCTCGACTTCATAGATGAAATGTTAGCAATTTCATTAATGGTTTTCACTTCTTGAAAAACAATGATGGAGCAATCAAAACAAATATTAATATTAAATGATGTTGAAATCTTCAAGGAATGATGTTGCTGATAATGTGATAACTGCTTTGTGCACACTAAAGATAAATCAGGCAGGTTCATAATAGCCTCTTGTAGAAGCACAACTATTATCCATGTGCATGAATAGCTTGAATTTCAATTTAGATGCCCATTTTAATTAAATGCTTTCATCAGTAAGACATACAAGTTGTATTAGAGGTGGTGGTATCAGACTATTTTGTCAACAGTGAGCCTGAATCTTGAGCTGAAAGACAAAGTACTGGAGGAGTTCAGCGGGCCAGGCAGCACCTGTGGAGGGAATGGGTTTCTATCCTTCCTGGACCTTTTTATTTCTAACTGCCAGCATGATATCAGCCATCTCAAATTCTCTGCTCCCCTAATCTCACCCCTCTGAATGCACGGCCATCTGCAAACTAGTAACAATCCCAACATTTTGTATTAGTTTAGTTCAGTATTATTATCATGCATACTGAGGTACAGTGAAAAGCTGTTTGTTGCATGCGATCCAATCAAAGAAAAGACTTTACATGATTACAATTAGGCCATTCACAGTGTACAGATAAAGGATAAAGGGTTCAACATAAGGATGCACGATAAAGTCCGATTAAAGATAGTTCAAAGATCCCCAATAAGGTAGGTACACAAAATTGCTGGAGGAACTCAGCGGGTGCAGCAGCATCTATGGAGCGAAGGAAATAGGCGACGTTTCGGGCCGAAACCCTTCTTCAGTTCCCTTTTGAACTCCCCAATAAGGTAGATGGGAGGTCAGGACTATATTGGCTGGTGAGATGACAGTTCAATTACAATAGACAATAGGTGCAAGGATTAGGCCATTTGGCCCTTCGAGCCATTCAATGTGATCATGGCTGATCATCCCCAATCAGTACCCCGTTCCTGCCTTCTCCCCACATCCCTTGACTCTGCTATCTTTATCTAACGCTCTCTTGAAAGTATCCAGTGAATTGGCCTCCACTGCCCTCTGAGGCAGAGAATTCCACAGCTTCACAACTCTCTGGGTGAAAAAGTTTTTCCTCATCTCCAATCTAAATGGCCGACCCCTTATTCTTAAACTGTCGCCCCTGGTTCTGGACTTCCCCAACATCGGGAACATGTTTCCTGCCTCTAGCGTGTCCAATCGCTTAATAATCTTATATGTTTCCATAAAATCACCTCTCTTCCTACAAACATGAACCTCTTTTTTTGAGTTTCCGGAGCACCCGGAAAAACCCACGCAGTCACAGCGAGAATGTACGAACTGCACACAGACAGCGGCCACAGTCAGGATCAAACCCGGGTCTCTGGCGCTGTAAGGCAGCAAGTCTTTCACTGAAGAAGGGTCTCAACCCGAATCGTCACCCATTCCTTCTCTCCAGAGATGCTGCCTGTCCCACTGAGTTACTCCAGCATTTTGTGTCTATCATTTGAACTAACAATCTGACTGATAAACAAGAAGTTGATTAATTTAGACAATTTTCTTCTTCAGGAACACTGCTGGGACCTTCAGGGTTGGAATGTCAGGAGCTGTTGAGCCTCTGATTGCCCATAAAACGCTGACTGCTCAAACAGCATGGGGCAGAGTAAACAATGTGGGATGGCGCTGGAAGTTTATTATTTACTTTCATCATTTCAAAGCCCCTTTGGTGCTTCATATGCTGCATTTGTTTTATGATTCACCTGAGGGAACAGATGGGGCCCACCGTGGGTGTCAGACAGACATGACTCACTGGTAGCCATGGTAGTCATTAAGTCAAGTCCCAATCTAGAAACTGGGGGAAGTTAACCAAATTGTCGT
Source organism: Amblyraja radiata (assembly GCF_010909765.2). Lineage (NCBI taxonomy): Eukaryota > Metazoa > Chordata > Chondrichthyes > Rajiformes > Rajidae > Amblyraja > Amblyraja radiata. The sequence goes on along the minus strand of NC_045957.1, from coordinate 149,422,167 downwards.
TTGGAATCCTGCCTAATTTCTCAAATGAATGTGAAGAAATTCCATGGGAAGGTGTGACAGAAATGTGCTGTATTTTTTACGGGCCATTGCTAATAAGGGTTTGTATTCAGCCTTGACACAAAATGCTGGAGTAACTCAGTGGGACAGGCAGCGTTCTCTGGAGAGAAGGATTGGGTGACGTTTTGAGCTTTTTCTGCTGTGGTGCATTTGATGCAACTTATTGAGGCGCAGTAATGTTAACAGCAATGATAGATGGATACAGGTAAGGAATTTTGATTGGGTGGAGTAAGTGACCAAGGAAAATGAGACAAAGAGGTGTCAGATAAGGAGAGAAGTGAAATAAAAGGCTAGAGGCAGGGATGCAGGTGGAAGCGGAGGGGGAGAGAATGGCGGGATCGTGACCGATTTGCCGAATACTTGAATGGCGGTGCTGGCTCGAAGGGCCGAATGGCCTACTCTTGCACCTATTGTCTATTGTCTATTGTCAATTTGCCCTCTGTCTGTCAAGGCCTGCTGGATGTCTCAGTTGCTAACCATTTTAACTCCCCTTCTCATTCCCATACCAACCTTTCTGCCCTGGGCCTCCATTGCCAAAGTGAGACCACATGCAAACTGGAGGAACAGGACCTCACACCCCAATGGTATGATTATTGAGTTCCCCAATTTTAAGTAATACTCCTCTTAATCTCTCCCTTTCTTGTGCCACCACCAGGCCTGATGTGCACCTATTTCTCCTACCATCCACCCTCTTTCACCCCCACCCTGCTCCACCTATAATCCCTCCACACTTCATGCCTCATCTGTCACCCTTTTAATCTCTAGCCTTGGTCACTTACTCCACCCATGTCGGCATGGTGGCACAGTGGTAGAGTTGCTGCCTTACACCACCAGAGACCCGGGTTCAATCCTGACCACAGGTGCTGTCTGTACAGAGATTGTACCTTCTCCCTGTGACCTGCATGGGTTTCCTCTGGGTGCTCTGGTTTCCTCCTACAATCCAAAGACTACAGGTTTGCAGGTTAATTGGCTTCGGTAAAATTGTAAATTGGAAACCTTCTCTCCAGAGATGCTGCCTGTCCCGTGAAGTTACTCCTGCTTTTTGTGTCTGTCTTCGGTTTAAACCAGCACCTTGCAGTTCCTTCCTACAATACACGGTGAGTGTATTGAATTTAGACGGAATAATAAGACAAAGTTGTATAAACATATGTGGCAATTTTAATATGGGTACTGAATAATGGGTAGTATGTACACTAGTTTTCAAAGTTGGTAGGACTGATTCAGAGTGTTATTAAAAGGCTTTGGTGGGTCCTGAAGCTAATAAATAAAATACAGGGATAATCTGGTAAACCTCCATAGAATTGTCTGTGGAACTGATGCACGACAATGCTGGGAACTGAATTCCACACTTCTCAATCTGTATCTTCTCCTTTGCTCTATCATTTATACGAGCTTGAGGTGATTGTATTTATGTATGGTACATGATCTGATTGAGTTTATGGAGAAAACACTTTTATAACAGGCTGGACTGAGGAAAGCAGTAACATTTGCAGATGACGTGATTCTTGGCAATGTAGTGAAAACTTTACATGATGAAGAAATAGTAACAGACATCAAGAATATAATAGACCGGGGAAATGAGTTAGGGAAATTGATCTGATTGGATAGCATACAACATAAAGCTCTCCATTATGCCTCGTACATGTGACAAGAATAAATCTAAACCTAAAACAAAACCTCAATAAGATGCAGGTTAGAACCATGCTCATGTATTGAGGTCAGTTCTTGGCACGTCTTTAAGAAGGATGCTAATTCTTTAGGTAGGGCCTAGAATAGATGGACGGGATAGTGTCAGGGAATAAGAATAAGAATAAGACCCTCTCGCTCCCCTACCCAAGTTGCACCAGCTTCTCATGTTCCCGATGTTGGGGAAGTCCAGAACACGGGGTCACAGTTTAAGGATAAGGGGGAAATCTTTTAGGACCGAGATGAGAAAAACATTTTTCACACAGAGAGTGGTGAATCTGTGGAATTCTCTGCCACAGAAGGTAGTTGAGGCCAGTTCATTGGCTATATTTAAGAGGGAGTTAGATGTGGCCCTTGTGGCTAAAGGGATCAGGGGGTATGGAGAGAAGGCAGGTACAGGATACTGAGTTGGATGATCAGCCATGATCATATTGAATGGCGGTGCAGGCTCGAAGGGCCGAATGGCCTACTCCTGCACCTATTGTCTATGTTTCATTCTCACCTAGCAAACAGCACACAATGGCTTGTTTCCTTTATCATCGTAAATTCTGGGCATAATTAATTTGTTCTATATCTCTCTACATCACCATCTATACCTCTTGTTTCCCTTTCCACTGACTTCAGTCTGAAGAAGGGTCTCGACCCAAAACATCACCCATTCCTTCAGTCCAAAGATGCTGACTGTCCCGCTGAGTTACTCCAGTATTTTGTGTCTATCTTCGGTTTAAACCAGCTCCTTGCAGTTCCTTCCTGCACAATAAGAATTTTAATTTCTGTTATTCTCTCCATATAACAGGCACATAACATAGAATGCATGAACTAGAAACAGAAGCAGCGGAACGACTTCTTGAGCCCGAACCACCATTTACCAAGATCCAGGGCCTCATCCAATTGCCTGCCCAATTCTCCCTCATGTTGTCTGATCCTTTGGCGTCATGAAATCTAGCTGAATGTACAAAATCTGCAAGCATGAAAAATGACCCTGAGATATTGAATTCCAATCTTTAATTCATAAAACAATGTTGCCTGCATCACCCTTGGTGGTAAAGAATTCACTACATTTTTGAGAGAATACATTTGGCAAAAAAAAGATAATTGGCAAAACCACCAGAGTTAACAGGAGGACAAGTATACATGTATTTTTATGCAGTGTATTACTTTGATCAGGGAAGCATTAAATGAAAGGACTGTAGAAGCAAACTGATTCATAACTCAGAGAAGACAAATTTTGGGAGACTTCGGCAAAGACTCCGAAAGTGGAGCTAATTGGATCACTCTTTCATGGGCCGAGTAAACGCTACGATTGGGAATATAATTGAGGAAAAGTGAGAAGGACATAAAGCAGGATTATGAATCTAATAGATCAGGTTTAGCACTGCAAGTTTTTAACAAAATCAAAATCAAACTCTCAACAGAATTGCTTGAAATTATGCAATTTAACTACTATTAGAGGCATGAGAAATAAATAAATAGGCTTTGATCTATAAAGTCTATTCTATGATTCAATTGGATCATCTTTCATTTTTACCTTAACTCAATTTATTTGCCTTGGTATCTATTACTGCACACCATTATTTATTTTTAAAAGGTTTATTAATTTCATTTTATACATTTTCAATTGACCTAGCTTCAACAGCTTTTTAGGAAAGAGAAATCCACCCAAAGGAATAAGGCAGTTGGCATATCATTGACCTGTCCTACATTTGTGCCTTGCACATAGAGTCATAGTGATACAGTGTGGAAACAGGCCAAAGAAAAACACTTGAACAATATGAAAAGGGTTTGATATGGTGGACACATAATAAATGTCAGTAATTGTTGGAGCATACAAAGTTTTGGACATAAGCATAAAATTATCAGCACAAAGGAGTGTGCACATTCTCCCGGTATCCGGGTGAGATTTTTCTGGGTGCTCCGGTTTCCTCCCACATTCCAAAGGCTTGCAGGTTTGTAGATTAATTGGCTGCTGTTCAATTTTTCCCCAGTGTGTAGGATGGAATGAATGTATGGGTGATTGTTGTGGATTTGGTGAGCGAAAGGGCCTGCTTCCATGCTGTTTCTCTAAACTAAAGTAAAAAAGTCAAAATAATGTTCCATACCCACCAAAGATAAACACAAAATTCTGAGCTACTCAGCAGGTCAGGCAGCATCGCTGGAGAAAAGGACTAGGTGACGTTTTGGGACAGAACCCTTCTTCAGACTACACCTACCAAATTGTTTGAATATGAGGTTTACAACAATGTTAGAGAGGCTGAGGTGACCCATATTAGAAGCTCTAACTACAAACTGTTGGTGCAAGAGATGGGAATAAAGAGGTGTTAACTGCGATGAAATAGAATTGGAGCATAAAAGTGAGGATAGACCATACTGGGCAGATAGTCCATTTGTCTGCTATGAATCCCATGTGCAGTATTTCAGTGTAAAAGGTGCATATCATTGTCATGTGAAATTCTGGCTGATCATTGGAGATTGCTGGAAGAAGAGGCTTGACTGAAAGGTATAATTTGCATTGGAAATGCAAACGAACAACCAAATCGTGGTCCAAAACAACTACAGTTTGCCAGCTTGTTTCCCTGGCTCAAGGCTTGCAAAAATAGATGTTGTTTCTGATTTAATGAAATTGGTGAGGTAATAGACTTTGTATCCATGGCGCGGAACATTGCAAAGCACTTTGTGGCTTGACAGACCCTGAACAAATGACAAATTTGACAATGATAAAACTGCAAAAGCAGCATCAAACATAACACTGTATACAATTGCTGGATTTCATGTATCCTGTGTGATGGTACATGTGACTTAAACTCTTATTAGTGACATTCAAAGTAGAAGTGCCTGCTTTATTTTAAATACGTGCCACAAACTTCCTTAAATATCCAAAATGGTGTCCATGCATATCTGCAGAGCAAATAGTGTGAATGCTGTCAGAAGATCAACATTACTTCTTGGACAACAGAAACTCATATGTCAGGCTGTTATTCATTGACTACAGCTCGGCGTTTAACACCATCATCCCCTCCAAGCTGGTTACCAAGCTCTCAGATCTGGGTCTCTGCACATCCCTCTGCAATTGGATCCTCGACTTCCTCATCCACAGACCACAGCAGAATCAGCACGGGAGCACCTCAAGGCTGCGTGCTCAACCCCATGCTGTACTCACTCTATACTCATGACTGCATAGCCGGACATAGTGCGAACTCCATCAACAAGTTCGCCGAAGACAACACTGTTGTGGGACGAATCACTGATGGGGATGAGTCAGAGTATAGAAGTGAGATTGACCGATTGACCAAATGGTGCCAGCACACAAACCTGGCTCTCAACACCAGCAAAACCTAGGAACTGATTGTGGACTTTGGAAGGGGTAGGATAGGGACCCACAGTCCCGTTTATATCAATGGGACGATGGTGGAAAGGGTCAAGAAATTCAAATTCCTGGGCGTGCATATTTCCGAAGATCTCTCCTGGTCCCGGAACACTGATGCAATCATAAAGAAAGCACATCAGCGCCTCTACTTCCAGAGAAGATTACGGAGAGTCAGTATGTCAAAGAGGACTCTCTCGAACTTCTACAGAATAGAATAAGAATAGAATAGTTTCTTTATTGTCATTGTAACATGAACCATGTACAACGAAATTTAAAAATGTCAGCCAGTCAGTGCACCATTCAAACATTTCTAAAAGCTAACGATACATACAAGGTAAAATATTTAAAAAGATAAACAACTAAAATAAATATCATGAAAATAGCACGCATAAACACCCAGCCCTACATCCTTCTGTGGATTTCACAGTGTACCACAGTCCCTTAGTATGTATCGCCCCTGCGTTCCTTGGCGGCTACATTTAGTGCCTTTATAGCAGTGGGGTAAAAACTGTTTTTAAGTCTGTTTGTCCTTGTCCTTGTAGATCTGTACCGTCTGCCTGACGGCAACAGTTCAAACAGGGAGTGTCCGGGGTGGGAAATGTCCTTTATAATACTCTGGGATTTTTTGATGCAGCGGGAACTGTGTAAGTCCTCCAAGGTAAGGAGAGGGCAGCCGACAATCCTCTGGGCGTTGTCAATGGCCCTCTGGAGCGCTTTCCTCTGAGCCGCTGTACAGCTGGTGTACCACACGCATACACAGTATATTAGGATGCTCTCAATGGAGCACCGATAAAAGGACAGCAGCAGTCTCTGAGTGATGTTATTCTTCCTGAGCACCCTCAGGAGTGCAGTCTCTGCTGGACCTTTTTCAGCAGCGCAGAGGTGTTCACGCTCCACGTCAGGTCCTCCTCAATATGGATTCCCAGGAAGCGGAAATCCGCCACCCTCTCCACACAGTCCCCTCTGGTGCACAGTAGGGAGCATGCTGACTGGTTGCATCATGGCTTGGTTCGGCAACTTGAGCGTCCAGGAGCGGAAAAGAATGCAGAAAGTTGTGACCACTGCCCAGTCCACCATTGACTCTGACCTCCCCACCATCGAAGGGAACTATCACAGTTGCTGCCTCATAAATGCTTCCAGCATCATCAAGGACCCACACCATCCTGGCCACACACTCATCTCTCCGCTGCCATCAGGTAGAAGGTACAGGAGCCTGAAATCTGGTATATTCAGGTTCAGGAACAGCTTCTTCCCCACAGCCATCAGGCTATTAAACTCGCCATCAGACACATTCTGAACTATAACAGCCTATTGCACTTTATCTGTTTATTTATGTGTATATATATGGTGTATGCTATATAGATACACTGAACTGTTCAGTATTTATGCCTACAATATTCTGTTGTGCAGCAGCAAGCAAGAATTTCATTGTCCTATCTGGGACACATGACAATAAACTCTCTTGACTTGACTTGACTACTTAGAAATCAAAAACTGCAGATGCTGGTCAATATACAATAGGACACAAAATGCTGGAGTAACTCAGCAGGTCAGGGAGCATCTCTGCGGAACAAGGATTGATGGCATTTTGGGCCGAGACCTTTCTTGTTTAGGGTCAAGACACTACATGCTCTACAGATGAACGAAGTATGCACATTTGGCCTATCATGATAGACAAAAGTACTGGAGAAACTCAACGGGTGCAGCAGCATCTATGGAGCGAAGGAAATAGGCAACATTTCGGGCCAAAACCCTTCTTCAGACTATCATGATGATAATCATTACTCTTATTTGCTGTCATTGATGTCATTTGGACCCGGTGTCCCAGCTATGTCTCTCGCATTACCTTCCGGACATGAATCATGTTATAATTTGCAAAAGAGAATCCCCTCCTGTCAGTTTAAAGTGATCAACTATTGATCAGATCATTGCTCATTGATTTATTCTGCAAGTGTCTGATGCTGTATTTTACAACTTCAAATTGTAAAGATCTGTGGGGAGAGGTATGTGAAGGACTGAAGATGAAGTTTTACTGACATCCACGTGAACCACATTGGGGGGTTGTTCTTGCAATACAATATTACAAGACATAAGAGCATCCGATGGGCAAGCAAGCAGTAGGATGAAAAAGGGGGAAAGGTTAGATGAGCTAGATAGGGCTCTTAAAAATAAGGGCAAAGCCATTTAGAACAGAGACGAGGAAACACCTTTTCTCACAGAGAGTTGTGAGTCTGGAATTCTCTGCTGCTTCAGAGGGCGGTGGAGGCCGGTTCTCTGGATGCTTTTAAGAGAGCTAGATAGGGCTCTTAAAGATAGCGGAGTCAGGGGATATGGGGAGACGGCAGGAACGGGGTACTGATTGGGGATGATCAGCCATGAGATCACATTGAATGGCTCGAAGGGCCAAATGGCCTACTCCTGCACCTATTGTCTATTGTTCCTTGTAGTTTGTCAAACACGGGAGACTTACATAAATCTGCCATCTATTGTGGCTGCAACTGGGGATAGACACAAAATGCTGGAGTAACTCGGCGGGTCAGGTAACATCTCTGGAGAAAAGGAGTAGGTGTCTTTTCGGGTCAGAACCCTTCTTCAGACTGATTCTTTCAGTCGAAAGAAGGGATCCAACCCGAAACATCGTCTGCTCCTTTTCTCCAGGGATGCTGTCTGACCCGTTGAGTTACTCCAGCATTTTGTGTCAGTCTTCAGTGTAAACCTGCATCTGCAGTTCCTTCCTACACACTGCAACTGGGGAGTTGGATTCTGGCAGAGGTCTCTAATTTGAGAATCACTACCACTGTCATTTTGACAAATGGCTTTAATGCTTCTGGTCCTTCCACACTTGGAGATGTCCCACGTTTTGTTTCTGGCTCTTTTGAAGAAAGGTCATTTAAGGCCGTTTATTAAGACAAGAGGTTTAATTCTCTCTTGCCAGAAAACTGCGAGTGGAGGGAATAAGTGTCATTGATAGAACTTCAGCCATTATCTTGCCACTATTTGACTGCATGGATGTTGCTTTTTGGATACAGCTTGTCGATGCTGCCCAGAAGTTGAAGTGACTCCACTCCATCACAAACTGATAGACTGAGGCAATAAGCAAGGGATCAATGCTTGGTAACATGACAGCAGACACGATGTCTTCATTCTGCAGCAGTTCACTGTGATAGAGAGCTGAATCTGAGCACCATAGCAAACCACTGGGCAGCTGCTGGCTTATGACATAATGTGCTGATGGTGAGTCAGATGAATCTGTTGCAGAGTGCCTTCATGTATGTGAGGTCTGAAGTGGAGGGTCTTGTGACTAGGGTGTTAGATTGTCAACACGTGCTATAAACATCCTAGTCATTATTTTTTGTGTACAGCCTCGTGAAACTGCCTCATCGTTTCACTGGAGTTGTGGAGATAACATTAGAAATAACTTTAAACAAATGAATTGAGACATAGAAACATAGAAAATAGGTGCAGGAGTAGGTCATTCGGCCCTTCGAGCCTGCACTGCCATTCAATATGATCATGGCTGATCATCCAACTCAGTATCCCGTACCTGCCTTCTCTCCATTCCCCCTGATCCCTTTAGCCACAAGGGCCACATCTAACTCCCTCTTAAATATAGCCAATGAACTGGCCTCAACTACCCTCTGTGGCAGAGAATTCCAGAGATTCACCACTCTCTGTGTGAAAAATGTTTTTCTCATCTCGGTCCTAAAGGATTTCCCCTTTATCCTTAAATTGTGACCCCTTTTCCTGGACTTCCCCAACATCGGGAACAATCTTCCTGCATCTAGCCTCTCCAACCCCTTAAGAATTTTGTAAGTTTATATAAGATCCCCCCTCAATCTTCTAAATTCTAGCGAGTACAAGCCGTGTCTATCCAGTCTTTCTTCATATGAAAGTCCTGCCATCCCAGGAATCAGTCTGGTGAACCTTCTCTGTACTCCCTCTATGGCAAGAATGTCTTTCCTCAGATTAGGAGACCAAAACTGTACACAATACTCCAGGTGTGGTCTCACCAAGACCCTGTACAACTGCAGTAGAACCTCCCTGCTCCTATACTCAAATCCTTTTGCTATGAAAGCTAACATACCATTCGCTTTCTTCACTGCCTGCTGCACCTGCATGCCTACTTTCAATGACTGGTGTACCATGACACCCAGGTCTCGCTGCATCTCCCCTTTTCCTAATCGGCCACCATTTAGATAATAGTCTGCTTTCTGTTTTTGCCACCAAAATGGATAACGTCACATTTATCCACATTAAGAGTGTTTTATTGTCATATGTCCCAGATAAAACAATGACATTATTACTTGCAGCAGCACAACAGAATATGTAATCAAAGTGCCCTGTAAACAATATAATAAATGAGAAAAAAAACACAATGTGACATATGCCAATACCTATTTTCTAGCAGGCTTATTGACGTTAGAATAAACAAGGATTCCATTCAGGCATTTAGAATGTTATCCAGGTTGTTTGGTAATTTGCCGCACATTTAGTATCATTGGCTATATTTAAGAGGGAGTTAGATGTGGCCCTTGTGGCTAAAGGGATCAGGGGGTATGGAGAGAAGGCAGGAACAGGATGCTGAGTTGGATGATCAGCCATGATCATATTAAATGGCGGTGCAGGCTTGAAGGGCCGAATGGCCTACTCCTGCACCTATTTTCTATGTTTCTATGTTTCTATTAACTGAGGAAATTTACAAAACGCAGAAGTAACCACCCTTGAGGTGGCACAGTGGCGCAGTGGTAGAGTTGCTGCCTTAAGCCCCTGTCCCACTTAGGTGATTTTTTTAGTAACTACAGGCACCACATGGTCGCAGGGTGACGCCTGTATGGTTGTGAGTAGTCTCCTCAAGTTGCCTAAAGAGTCATAACGTTTTTCTGGTCGCCACTGGATTTTGAAATGTTACATAGAAACATAGACATAGAAAACAGGTGCAGGAGGAGGCCATTCGGCCCTTTGAGCCAGCACCGCCATTCATTGTGATCATGGCTGATCGTCCCCTATCAATAACCCGTGCCAGCCTTCTCCCCATATCACTTGATTCCACTAGACCCTAGAGCTCCATCTAACTCTCTCTTAAATCCATCCAGTGACTTGGCCTCCACTGCCCTCTGTGGCAGGGAATTCCACAAATTCACAACTCTCTGGGTGAAAAAGTTTTTTCTCACCTCAGTCTTAAATGACCTCCCCTTTATTCTAAGACTGTGGCCCCTGGTTCTGGACTCGCCCAACATTGGGAACATTTTCCCTGCATCTAGCTTGTCCAGCCCTTTTATAATTTCATGTGCGTCAGGTTGCATCCCTATAGAACATGGATAGGTAACGTTTTGGGTCGGAACCCTACTTTAGAGTCTGAAGGATGGGTCATCTCAATCCTGGCACCTGTACAATGGCCAACCATTTGCTTTCAATTCATTGTACTGTGAATTCTTGAAGATTTGTCTCAGGCAGTATCAGTGTTCCTATATTGTTTAAACAACCTGTTTAGAATTTTCTCATCCTTAAATCTATGAAGCCATATTTAAACCATCTGAATCCCTTGATTCTCTATAATCACTGTCTGCTGTCTAATTAACTATGTATAAAGTGCCTAGAGCCATCAAATAGTATAATGCTTTTGTTATCATACGGAGGTATAAACTATTCTCCATTAAGTTTTAAGTTTTAACTTTACCTAAATTATTTCAGCATTGCAAAAAAATACTTTTTCCCATTAACAATATATCTTTCCAGTTTCTATTATTTATTATTTTGAATCATATTTCACACCAAAGAAATCTTTCCCTTTAGCTTGGAAGTTAACCAAAGAATTATAAGCATAGTGAAGAGGTAGTGGTTTTCTTCATTGATTAAATTCACCTATGGAATCAAAGTATATTCATTTCACAACCCAATAGTATGAACCTTGAATTCTCTGATTTCAATTAATTCCCCGCCCTTTAATTTTCATAATTCCCCCTCTCTACACCCCCTCCCCAGTGTGCACATCTTTTTTCCATCACCCTGTTCCTTTCCCTTCCTCGTTCCACTTTTCTTCCACCCCTCCCTAATCTGAGACACCACTTCCCTTTATATTCCCATATCCCCCCCCCCCCACCATCCCCCCCCCCCCCCCCCCATCCCCCCATACTTCCCTCTGTGTTTACATTTCATTCCTCCTCTTCCTTTCTTATCCGGCACTCTGTTGTTTCCATTTAACCTCCAGCCTTTATCACCATTTCCACTGATCTGTTGCGCATTCCCCCTCACCTGTATCCACCCATCACTTGTTATGTTTGCCCCATCCCTAAAGGGCCTGTCCCACGAACATGCGACTGCATGCGGCAAACGCGACCAAACCGGAAGCGGGGCCGCGCAAAGGTCGAGTGATCCCCGTACAGGGCCTGTCCCACCAGCATGCGGCTGCATGCGGCGAGCGCGACCAAACCGGAAGCGGGGGCCGCACGGAGGTCGAGTGATCCCGTATGAGTTGAAATGAAGTTCGAGCGAAGTCCGCGGGAAGTTTGTGCGTGACGTACGAGGTCAAGACGCTGCGTATGGCGTCAAGACGCTGCGTACGGTGTCGAGATGCTGCGCACGCCCGTCGAGGTGATGAGTACGGCCTCAATGCGGCTGCGAGCTGGCAGGCCGTTGCCACGTGGGAATTTTGGACAGTGTCAATTTTTCGGAGCCCCGCGCGATGTCGGGACCAGCTCCGCACAGCTTCATACGGCTCCGGCGATCAAAGTGGGACCGGCCCCGCGAGGCCGTACGGCTCAAGCGACCACGTTAGGTCGTGCTCGCATGCAGTCGCATGCTCGTGGGATAGGCCCTTTAGTCTTGTTAGCATCTCTCTCCTCCTACTGCAGACCAAGTCTGAAGAAAACTGGAGACACTCAGACTATCTTTGATGGAACTTTACTGGCTTTATCTTGCAGTAAATGTTACTCGCGTTATTCCCTTTATCCTGTTTCTATACACTGTGAATGTCTTGACTGTAATCATGTATTGTCTTTTCGCTGACTGGTTAGCACCCATCAAAAGCTTTTCACGGTACCTCGGTCCACGTGACACCAAACTAAACTCAATTCCCATCCCAATACATCGTGTGGCCATTTCCCTTCACAGATGCAGCCTGACCTGTTGAGTCCCTCCAGTACATTGTTTTTTTGTTAATATTCAGTTTCAAATGAAGATTTGGAGATGAGCCCCGGTCATCAGTGTGCACATGGTAACCAGTGAACCTGGAGTGTTGTGCAGCATAACAGCAATATCTAACCTTGGCTTGTCAGCTTGTGTTTGCCTGTGCATTATACCTGAAAGAAATGTCATTTTCTGGATGTTTTCCAGCTTGTGTAAATGATTCCCTATAATTGCTCCCACTATGCCGGCTGATTTCCCGGGCAAGCTGTTTTCCATGCTGTTCCTGCAGCCATTGGAGTATGTTCCCCTTGATGCCCATTGGCATCTGTTTTGCCAGCAATTCTCAATATCCCACTTTATCATTTTGCTGCCTTCTGTCAAAACCACACACTCTCACCTGACCTTTGCAATTTAACCCCTTCAACTAATGTTGGACTAAGACTATGATAAGTTCATGTTCATAAGGTATAGGAGCAGAATTAGGCCATTTGGCCCATCGTCTACTCCGCCATCTATCTTTCTCTCTCAACCCCATTCTCCTGCCTTCTCCCCACAACCCCTAACACCATTACTAATCAAAAATCTGTCAAACTCCACCTTACAAAATATCCATTGACGGCATCCACAGCCGTCTGTGGCAATGCATTCTGCAGATTCACTACCCTCTGAGTAAATAAATTCCTTTATGAATGGGTGTAGAATCGTGTGATCTTGACAAAACCTAAACTAAGATATTGTGAGAGGCTTATTGGTAAATCGGTGATGCTTGATAGCGCATAATGATGTGTTCCATCTCTTTGCTACTGATAGATAGACAGATAGATAGATTGGATTATTTCATGAGCAGGATATACCATGGTGTTTTTTTCACATAGTTGGGTAATGCCTGTGTTAAAATAATACTGAATGGCCTGGTTAGAATTGCTTCTTGTCAGGTTCAAATATTTAGAAACTAGCTGGGATGTTATCCCGAAGCTTTGAATGTATCCTGCACTCTCGCCATTTCTTGACATCATGGTGGTGAACAGAGTTGTTTGAAGTCTTGAAGAGTTGTCTTGTTTATTCTCATTTTCTGTAACTCATTTTCACCTCGCCTTTTTCTTTTATCATCGTTACTTTTTTGCATATCTCTCATTAATTTGTTGTATATCTCTATATCACCGTCTATATCTCTCGTTTCCCTTTTCCCCGATGAAGGGTCTTGACCTGAAACGTCACCCTATGCCTTTTATGTTTCTTTAGATTAAAGAATCTAAATCTAGTATCCACAAATCTAGTAATTCTATGTATCTTTAATCTAAACTTAGACTCCCAAGTTGCACCACGTAAATATCTCTACCATCTCTTATAAAGATCTCCATTCAATTGAGGTGAATTATAATTTTTAGGTCTGACCACCCCTTTGATCATTTACCAGTCCCTTGGTCTTCCATTATTTGCTTGTGCCTTGTCTCCAACTCTTGGAGTTTCTCACTAAACCACCGCTGACACGAAAATTCAAGGAATAATATTTCACGATAAGTAGGCTGTAACATCAGGAAATGTCACGTAAAGTTCCAAACATTCTGTTTTCAAATAAATAGTTCTGAATAAATAGCTCTTGGTTGTTTTTTATGTTATTTGAAGACCTTTCATTCCAGTGTCCTTCATGCTTCTTAACTGCACCAATTAAAAGATGGGCCCAGCAGGTCCATCCACATGATGTAGGCAGCCTTTTCCTTGACTGCAAGAAAGCTAAAACTACCTGGGAAATGTCAACACACTAATTGTACCTTTCCAGCAATATTAAGGTGTCCCTCCATTGATACCAGACTTCCCATCGTTGCCTCTATCTACACTTCATGCTGCTTCAGAAAAGCAGCGAACATAATCAAAGACTTGTTCCACACCAGTCATTCCTCCTTCTCCCAGCTCCTGTCTTGTAGAAGATACAGAAGGTTGAAAGCGCGCACCTCCAGACAGGATTAGCATCTTCCCCTCTGTTATCAGGCTTCTGTACTGTTCTTCCGCAAGCTGGGATACTATCCGTGGTGTGTTGATGTTTAAGCATGTGGTATGTTTGCCTTCATCAGTTGGGCATTGAGGATAAGAGTCGGGAAGTGATGTAGCAACTTTATAGGACTTAGCGAGGCATAGAAAGGGTAGACAGTAAGCACCTTTTCGCCAGGGTGGAAATGACAAAGCTTAGAGGACATAGCTTTAAGGGCCTGTCCCACTTGCATACGATTGCATGAGTTTGGCGCGACCAAACGTAAGCGGAGTTCACGCGAAGTTCGCACTAAGTACGCGGTAAATACGCGCTAAGTTCGCACGTGACGTCATTTGCGTCATACTCACCAATCAGCTGGGCAGGAGGCGGGCCGACTGAATTTGGGCGTCGCACCGCGTCGGGCGGTGACGTCATCACGTAACGCCACGCCGGGCGGTGACATCATCGTGCAACGCCACGTGCTAGGCGTACGCAGTCAAGACGCTGCGTACGACCGCAATGCGCCTGCGTGCCGACAGGCCGTTGGCGCGCAAAATTTTCAGACAGTGCAAGATTTTCGGAGCCCCGCGCGATGTCGGGACCAGCCCCGCACAACTCCATACGCCTCCGTGATTCTAAGTGGGACCGGCCCCGCACGGCCATACGCCTCAAGCGACCACGATTGGTCGCGCCAGACGCATGCAATCGCATGCAAGTGGGACAGGCCCTTTAAGGTAAGAGGGGGATGTGGAGCAAGTAATTTTACACAGAGTGTGTCTGCCTGGAGAGTGCTGCCTGTGGTGATGGTGGAGGCCGGTGCGATAGTGGTGTTTAAGAGGCTGTTAGATAGATACATGAATATGCAGCGAATGAAGGGATAGAGATCACATGCAAGGTTAGTAGATTAGTTTAAATTGGCATCATGTTCGGCACAAACATTTTGCGGTGTGGGACTGTTCCTGTTTTGTCGTGTTCTATGTTCTAATAGTAACTTTTGCTGAGTGCAGAAATCTGGATCCCAAACCGAGCCTTAATCTGTAGAAAATTATTTTGTATTCATTCTACTTTACCAATACTCACTATAGTGATATTTACCTTCATATTTTTTTTAAATCCCAGGCATTCAAATGCTCAATATGGTTTCATTTTTGTTTGACTAATGATGCTTGCGCTAAGCTATTAAATATATTCAATATATGATTTAATGCTTATCAGTCTCGGATTTAATGCTTATCAACTTTCACTGGCATTTTGTCCTGCTAACAGGATGTTTATATTTTCCAAATGGTAAATTTGTTTGAAGATAAACTCATCGGAGAAGAGGTAATCCTGATAGAATGGAGAAAGTAACAATTTCAGTAGCCAACCAACATTTGTAACTGATGTTGATTTTATTGCCATCTGTGTTGCATTGCCTCCTCCAAAAATGGTGCTCCAGATTTGCTCCGAAGAATACAGGCCCACAGATTCAACAATACCGATGAGATCTGGCACTCACCCTGCCTGTTATTAGAAGCAATGTACAGTAGCATAAACCGCAGCATATGACAAAATACATTTAATGTACATCTTCTATTTTAAATTTAACAAGAAAGAAATAGAACAAGAGAGAAAGAGCGAGAAAGAGAGAGTGAAAGAGAAAGAAATAGTGATGTGTAAACCCCTAGACTACCAGATAGTGCAGTCCAGGAGTGAATGAGTAAAAGCCTATAGAAGAATAAGAAGACAAAAAACAAAAATAATAAAGAAAAATAAAAAAAGGACCTTTATGTGTTGATCTACCTGCTTCATTCTCACCACAACCATCACCCTGTCCGTGAATCAGTAGCAGCATGTTGTAAGCAGCAAATGTTTCCGGTCAAGAATGGATGGATGATATTTGCAATTGGGAGGATGCCGACATGAAATGTCACCTATCCATGTCCTCCGGAGTTACTTGAGCACTTTGTATCTTTTCTTAATAAGTAGCAGCCATTGCTGCACTGTCATCTTTCCGTTATTAGTTGGCACCCTCTTTGGAATTTCCTTTACCCTCTCTCTGCCTCCATTTTACTCTCTATTCCTTTACGGCGTTCTTTAAAACCTAGGTTTAGTTTAGTTAAGGTTTATTATCATCACGTACTGAGGTACAATGCTGTCCAAAGAGTGCAGAAATACTTTACATAAATACAGTCGTCAAACTCAATTACAATAGGTAGAGCCAAAGGGAAGAGACGAGAGTGCAGAATATTGTCCACAGTATTACAGTCAAGTCAAGTCAAGTCAAGATTATTCGTCACATACACATACGAGATGTGCAGTGAAAGGAAAAGTGGCAATGCTCGCGGACTTTGTGCAAAAAAACAAACAAACAAACTACAAACAGAATGGAACAGGATCACATGTTCACATATTACATATTTGTGGGAGGGAAGAAAAAGGAAAAAAACAGCAATTTAAAAAAGACACCACACAACAGCAGTAGTGGTCCAGTAAAGTTAGTCCCTGGTAAGATAGGAGTTTACAGTCCTAATGGCCTCTGGGAAGAAACTCCTTCTCAACCTCTCCGTTCTCACCGCATGGCAACGGAGGCGTTTGCCTGACCGTAGCAGCTGGAACAGCCCGTTGCAGGGGTGGAAGGGGTCTCCCATGATCTTATTGGCTCTGGAGTTGCACCTTCTGATGTATAGTTCCTGCAGGGGAGTGAGTGAAGTTCCCATAGTGCGTTCGGCCGAACGCACTACTCTCTGCAGAGCCTTCTTGTCCTGGGCAGAGCAATTCCCGAACCAAATCGTGATATTTCCGGACAAGATGCTTTACACAACCGCTGAGTAGAAGCACTGGAGGATCCTCGGAGACACTCTGAATTTCCTCAATTGCCTGAGGCGGTAAAGGCGCTGCCTTGCCTTACTCACGAATGCTGCGGCGTGTGATGTCCATGTCATATCCTCAGAGATGTGGACTCCCAGGTATTTAAAACAGCTCACCCTATCCACAGTATCCCCATTTATCCTCAATGGTGTCACGTCAGTTCCAGATACAAAGTCCAATGACTCCAATGGGGTAGAGATGAATCTGACAATTCCCTCGCCTATGGAAGAACCACTATTCTCATGCGGAAGAACCAGTGGAAAACCTACCTTTTCAACTGAATTGAATTGAATTGAATTGAATAAATTGTATTAGCCAAGTATGTATACATGCAAGGACTTAGCCTTGGTGCTTTGCTCGCAAGGATAACACGACATACAGTAGACAATTAAACATAAAACATTATAATTGAAACGTGAAGAATAAAATAAAATACCAGAGAAAAAGGAGGCTACAGACATTTTACAATCTGCTTAAGACTGCTTCTTACAAACTGCTCCTATGCCTCCTCATAAGACTTAGTACCAAGTTTTGATATTGCATCTGTGAATTTCTTGGTGTGTTTCATTGCAATAAAGGTACTTTAAAAATGCACATTCTTCCTTTCTGTGTGTGAAACAGCAAGTGAGTAAGTCGGGAGATATCAATGAGATATAATTTTGTTCTGAAAACCCTCGTGCTTACTTGGTTTTGCGGTTTGCTGCTCACAGCGTCTAACCAAAGTCATGATCAATTGTTTAATATGTTAGTGGTACACATTGGCATGAAGGAAAGCAAGCATGTTTGTTCATTTTGAAAGGTCAATAGTCAGCAAAGCATTCTTTATAATTTTGTCCCTAGTTTAGAACAAAGAGCAATAAAGATACTGCACCAGATTGGCAGATGTTTCATAGAAACATAGAAAATAGGTGCACGAGGAGGCCATTCGGCCCTTCGAGCCAGCACCGCCATTCATTGTGATCATGGCTGATCGTCTCCTATCAATAACCCGTGCCTGCCTTCTCCCCATATCCCTTGATTCCACTAGCCCCTAGTGCTCTATCTAACTCTCTGTTAAATCCAACCAGTGATTTGGCCTCCACTGCCCTCAGTGGCAGGGAATTCCATAAATTCACAACTCTCTGGGTGAAATATTTTTTCTCACCTTAGTCTTAAATGGCTTCCCCTTTATTCTAAGACTGTGGCCCCTGGTTCTGGCTCGCCCAACATTGGGAACAGTTTTCCTGCATCTAGCTTGTCCAGTCCTTTTATAATTTTATAAGTTTCTATAAGATCCCCCCTCATCCTACTAAACTCCAGTGAATACAAGCCTAGTCTTTTCAATCTTTCCTCATATGACAGTCCCGCCATCCCAGGGATCAATCTCGTAAACCTACGCTGCACTGCCTCAATCACAAAGATGTCCTTCCTCAAATTAGGAGACCAAAAACTGTACACAATACTCCAGATGTGGTCTCACCAGAGCCCTATACAACTGCAGAAGAACCTCTTTACTTCACACTGAAATCCTCTTGTTATGAAGGCTAACATTCCATTAGCTTTCTTCACTGCCTGCTATACCTGCACGCCAACTTTCAGTGACTGGTGTACAAGGATGCCCAGGTCTCGCTGCACCTCCCCCTTACCTAACCAAACCCAACCCCATTGAGATAATAATCTGCCTCCTTGTTTTTACCGCCAAAGTGGATAACCTCACATTTATCTATATTATACTGCATCTGCCATGCTTCTGCCCACTCACTCAACCTGTCCAGGTCACCCTGCAACCTCCTAACATCCATTCGCCTGCCATTCTGAAAAGGACCCATTCACTCCTACTCTCTGCATGAATTTCTTATGAATTTATTTTGGCAAATTTCTACGCAACAGAAAAAATATTCCTAGACTACTTGCCCAGTTGGGTTTTTGGTGATGGAGTTTTGGTGTACTCTCTCACCTCCATTCCAGCTGGTTTGCATCTTGCCTTGCGGTGAGGTGTGAAAAGACACCAAAACTAGTCATTGCCCCTCGCACCCGACTTCTCCAGTTCCCTCCCCCTCTCCCACCTCTCCCCTGATCCCACGGTCTCAGGCCCTGATATTAGGATTGAGCAAGTCTGTGCTGAAGCAACGTGTAACTGACGTGAGGGGATCTCCTGATTCTATTATATTCACTATTTTGCACCTGACAGTGAGCCTGATTGAAAGGCTGGCAGATATCTGGCAGTAACTCCAATGTTATTTGCTGATGACCAGAAGCAAGATACATCTTGGGCAAAGGAGAGAAGTTTGGACTGGCAATTGGCATGGGGCTGGCAGAACCAGGAAAATCCACAGAGCAGGAGGAGAATTGGGATACAGGAGAGAGGAGGGAGAGGGGCAAGTACTGGTAGGAGGGTGAACTGCGTTAATGCCTCCAGCACCCCGGGCCACAAAGATGGCCGGTCTAGGAGAGGAGAGGGACGTCGGTTCGCAGAAACTGCTCCAGTTTGACATGTGGGCCGACTGGACTTTGGACTTTAAATAATGGCGCAGAGAATGTTGACGCCCGCCCACATGTGTAATATATGCAAAAATAATTTCACTGTGCATTTGCATACGTGACAAATAAAGCATATTGACTATTGATTGATAAATATTGGGAATAGAGTCTAATTTACACATTATATCATCAGGGGTATAGCACTCCAGACCAGGCTACTGAGATGTCTCTAAAGCATCATTGCTTAAATCAAGTTTGCGCCAAGCAGAAGATTAGGCACTCCCCACTTCCTTATTAAGGGGCATAGCAAATTAAAATCACCCCCATTGGTTTTAAAGTTAATAATATGGAAGGTCAAATTTAATCTAAATGCCAGTGTGAACTATTGCTCTGTCTCAAGCTAGTCACAATGCACAAAGACAGAAATTATGAGTTCATATTTTTTAAAACAGCATAAAAAATCTTGCATATCTCCAACTGTGCAGATGGCATGTATATGTGATTGCTTAAATAAAATGTAGCCCAAGCTACTGCATAATAAGATCAGGCCTCTCGCCTAGGTACATCACAGATGCCTACAATTCTTGCATGCAACATATTTTTCTCTCGTCCACAATGGTGATGAGGAAGGTTGTGCTAGGTTGCAGCAGTCGCATTCAATGGTCTTCTTGTGGATTGAATGTGACTGTTCCATCTGCAACATCTGGTCTCCTCCCCTGTGCTTTATCATTCTGCACGGTGCTTTCCTCAATCTTCCGCTTTCTTTATGATTGCATGATTCATTCTTTTGATGCCCCACAGCTTTTGTTTTGGATATTTGCCTAGGACAATTTTCATCCACGTTCCTTTTTAACTGACAGTTAATTAGGATGAAAATTATTCCAGCATTCAGGGCCCATTTGATCAGCAATTCCAATCAGTGATGCCGGCTTCTGATGGCCCTTTCCAATATAGACCATCCTTTATTTCAGCAACGCCTCTGTATATCCACGTATATCCACCATGAAGCTGAAATTCATGTTAACTGACAGGACATAACAAGCAGTATTGCATCTATGATCTCTTGTGCACACAATATTCTACTCCTTTAGGGTCAATGGAACTAAATATCTGTTATATAATTGGTAGCCAGTAAATATATATACATATATGTCCTGTGCAGTTGGCTAAAGGGATCAGGGGGTATGGAGAGAAGGCAGGTACAGGATACTGAGTTGGATGATCAGCCATGATCATATTGAATGGCGGTGCAGGCCCAAGGGCCGAATGGCCTACGCCTGCACCTATTTTCTATGTTTCTATGCCCAAAATTAATTTATATAATATGGCTCAGCAGTAGAGTTGCTGCCTCACAGTTTCAGAGACCCGAGTTCGATCCTAACTACGGCTGCTGTCTGTATAGAGTTTGTACGTACTCCCCGTGACCTCATGGGTTTTCCCCGGGTACTCCGGTTTCCTCCCACACTCCAAAGGCGTTAAGGTTTGTAGGTGAATTGACTTTGGTAAAGATTGTAAATTGTTCCTAGTTTGTAGGATAGTTCGAGTGCGGGGATCGCTAATCAGTGTGGACTCGGTGGGCCACGTTTCCTCCCTGCAGCGGAGAGTGAGCTTCTACAAGTACCTAATTACCTGTGGTGCTCTAGCTTATAAAAAGTCATACAATGGGACAATAAGTAAGTAAGTTTATTGGCGAAGTATTCACATACAAGGAATTTGCCTTGGTGCTCCGCCCACATGTAACAACATGACATACAGTGACAGTTCCGAATGACTCTGAAAACACTAAACATTAATAATAATAAAACATTAATGATAAAACATATGAACCAACAAAATACCATCTATAATAAATATAATTTATTTAGTTATGAAATTACTTTGCAAACCTACCATTCACAACATGGAACTGCATTACACAGATAAAACTTAATTAAAGCTGTTCATTCATAATACAAAATAGACAGTAGACAAGAAACAACAGGTGCAGGAGTAGGCCATTCGGCCCTTCGAGCCAGCACCGCCATTCAATATGATCATGGCTACATAAATACAAACTTTTAGTCTCTCTGTAGATGTTTATTTGGAAATATTTGTTTCAAGTGACTGCGGGCTGCTCAATGACTGGTACTGCTATAACTTGAGGCAATAAAACATAATTTAAAAACAAATTAGATCTCTGGTAATGTGCCTGCAATCTAGTCTTGGGGATTGTGTGATAACCAAGAGCTACCTAGGCTGAAATGTTCCTTCAACAATCCCCCTCGACAATTATGGTTTGTATTGTAAATCATTACATAATCAATAAAATGATTTAAAAAAACGTAACACTGAAACAAGTACTAAATTCAGACCCTTAAATGAATCCACAGGTGAGATATTATGAATGAACAGCTTTAATTGAGTTTTATCTGTGTAATGCAGTTCCATATTGTGGATGATAGGTTTGCAAATAAATTTCAGAACTAAATAAATGATATTTATTATAGATCATACTGAACCATTGCATCTATCCAGCGATGCTGCCTGACCCTCCAGGTTACTTCAGCATTTTGTGTCCATCTGAACTATTTTTAAAACATTCACCACCACTGAAGAATATAGGCATCCTTAAAAATACACTTCATACGGTTTAGTTATAATTAGTTAAATTATATTTGTAAAATATCAATGGGAGAACTCGAATGGCAGGAACCTAACACAACTAAAATCAGAGGATTGGTCAGATCAGCATAGAACACATTGTGAATGAAACAACACTTACATTTTGTTGAGATGAAAATGAATTATCACAGAACACTTGTTTTCACTGAAGTGTAACTTGCACTCAATGGGCATTGACGTGTAATGTAATATTTTAGTGGAGAGAAATTGCCTTTGCATGACTTCCTGTAGCCCAGCGACAGATCGATGGTTTAGTGGAGTCTTTCTGCTGCTGACCATATTAGAGGCTGTTGCAGAAATCATGCTGACCTATGAATTCTCAGAGTGCAGAGTGCAGAGGAATTCTCAGAGTGCACCTTGGAGTGGGATAGGCTCACAAAAGCATGGTTATTAGTCTAACCTGCTGGTACACACTTTAAATTACCATCAATGGATCTTCAGAATCACTTTAAATATTGCACCAACAAATAGTATTCTGTTTGGTTTAGATTCCAGCCACAGTGCAGAAACAGGCCCTTCGGCCCACCGAGTCTGTGCTGACCAGCGATCCCCGCACATTAACAGCATTTGAGTATAGGAGCAGGGAGGTTCTACTCCAGTTGTACAGGGTCTTGGTGAAACCACACCTGGAGTATTGCGTACAGTTTTGGTCTCCTAATCTGAGGAAAGACATTCTTGCCATAGAGGGAGTACAGAGAAGGTTCACCAGACTGATTCCTGGGA
Source organism: Amblyraja radiata (assembly GCF_010909765.2). NCBI lineage: Eukaryota > Metazoa > Chordata > Chondrichthyes > Rajiformes > Rajidae > Amblyraja > Amblyraja radiata. The sequence continues at coordinate 149,399,272 of NC_045957.1, read as the reverse complement.
TGTCAGGACTTTCATATGAAGAAAGACTGGATAGACTCGGCTTGTACTCGCTAGAATTTAGAAGATTGAGGGGGGATCTTATAGAAACTTACAAAATTCTTAAGGGGTTGGACAGGCTAGATGCAGGAAGATTGTTCCCGATGTTGGGGAAGTCCAGAACAAGGGGTCACAGTGTAAGGATAAGGGGGAAATCTTTTAGGACCGAGATGAGGAAAACTTTTTTCACACAGAGAGTGGTGAATCTGTGGAATTCTCTGCCACAGAAGATAGTTGAGGCCAGTTCATTGGCTATATTTATGAGGGAGTTAGATGTGGCCCTTGTGGCTAAAGGGATCTGGGGGTATGGAGAGAAGGCAGGTACAGGATACTGAGTTGGATGATCAGCCATGATCATATTGAATGGCGGTGCAGGCTCGAAGGGCTGAATGGCCTACTCCTGCACCTATTGTCTATGTTTCTATGTTTCCATCCTACACACACTAGGGACAATTTTTACATTGATACCAAGCCAATTAACCTACAAACCTGTACGTCTTTATAGTATGGGAGGAAACCGAAGATCTCAGAGAAAACCCCTGCGGTCATGGGGAGAAGGTTCAAACTCCGTAATCGGGATTGAACCCGGGTCTCAGGTGCTGAAAGCGCTGTAAGGCAGCAACTCTACCGCTTCGCCACCGTGTCGTCCTGGAGAATTGCATCAGTATCATTCCGATTGACCGATAGCCTGCAACACCAAATACCTGAACATGTATTTGCTGACATTTGCTAGTGCATTGTCATTATGTGGGTGCTACAGATAAAAGCAGCTGGGATTACCTATCTCAGCAAGCTAATTAATCTTCCTGTGGAGATGAGAGAACAAAAATCTTCCCTGTTGAAAATAATTTTATGACAAAACCCAAAATAAATACTGCATTCTGCACAATTTTGAAATGGTGATATCTTTTAAATGTTGCACCATAATCAGATTTTGAAAGCTTGTTACTATAAATACATGACATCGTGTTCGATGGCTGTAATGATGGTGTGAGAAGAGAAGAATGTCTATGGAAAATTCAAAAGAATTACAACAAAATGTTATTTGTCTGTACTCTTACAATTTCTTCTGCCTTACGAGGTGTTGCCTCAGTTTTTCATTGTTTCTGACAATCGGGAACTGACCTTTCCAGAATCCAAGAATAGATCCTTCTTCAACAAACATCAGTTGAGTGATTAGGCATCTTTAGTTTCAGCCCCATGAATGCAGTAGGATTGAATCTATGTACTTAAACTTGCAAATCAAACCATTCAAATTATGTGCACCAATGTGTGCTTCATGCCACTTGGACTCTAGGGACCTGAACACAAACATTTGGCTGATGCTGCACAAAACGAGGTGCAGAGCTAAGGGACTGCAATATCAGCAGAGATTCTGTCTTGCAGCTTCACTGAAGTGTAGGCAAGAGTGATCTCATGGCGTTAACTGTTAAACAAAAAGATAGATGCCAAAGACAAATATTTTTAGGTCGCCTTTCTTGGATCATCATTTTCTGAAACATAGAAACATAGACAATAGGTGCAGGAGTAGACCATATGAAGGGCCAATGATCAGGCCCTATCTAATTCTGGCTCTCTCTTCTATCAACAGCTGTTTTAGATCAATTTTTCTACATTTCTGTAGAGTTCTCTACTATTGTTCCTTGCATGCAATTCCACCCTTGTCAAAGCCTTCAATTTTACACAGACTGATTGATTTGTTGTTCAAACCCTCAAGATATAGTCAGTCAGAGACCAAATAAAAGCAATTTGTTTCAGTTCCATGTTTGCCTGCCATTTATATAATCTAAGGTCATATCACCTCCAGTCGATGCAGACATCTGGGGTGGCCTGTGTATATGGATGGTTTTCTTTCAAATACAAACGCCTTGAACTTTACAGTAACAGAACCTCATTTACTCTGTGTCCATGTGGATAATCTAACAAAAGTTGTACTCTTGTCACCTTTAACGCACAGCTTCAAAGAGTCAGTTCTAATTGAGAGTCAGTTCCAATTGAGAGTACTGGACTTTGCCAGAATCATCAAACTAATTGCTGCTCACTCATTTGATTGATTTTGGTCACTAACAATAACTGAACAATTAATTGGCTGGGCACATCAACAAAGGGGTAATATCATGAGTGACAAAGTCTAGCTGTAGTCTTGCAGTCTTAAATCTAGCCTGCACTCTCTGCAGAGAGAGTCCATTGTGACTGGAGCAGATGCTACCAATCATTCCACATGTGAAACTGGGCTGATAAGTTATAGAGAATAGAACGGAATGGAAGAGATCAGTCTCCAAAGTATTTGGACATTGTATTCAAATCCCAATGGAAAGATGGGAAATGGTAAAGGGATTCAGCATCTGAAGGATTGCAGGAACTCTCCAGTTATGGCCCCAGGGAGATGGAACCAAGCCCACAAAGTCAGTGCCAATAGTCCGTTTCTTCTTGGAACATAGAAGAAGCGGAAACCACTTTCGACCATTAGGGAGACTGACAAAAACCTCCGGGAACCGCACGGAAACCTTGGGTGAGGCACAAAGTCTCCAGAGGTTTCCGTTCAGGTTTCCTAAGTGGGACAGAGGCATTAACACTAAAGTGAATGTAGTGCTGCAACTTCTATCACATTCCGCAAGTGATCAAGGTTACTGAATGCCATTATTAAACCAATTGCATATTTAGCTTCAGACATTGCTCACTCACCGACCAAGAGTCTTTATTAGGCAGGGTTTGTCCTTAAAATAGTAAGATTAAACGAGAATTTACCAGTTTGAAGTTTGATCTGTATTTTATGAGGAGTTACGATGAGGGATTACGTGAAGAACCCGCTCAGTGCACAGGCGCGGCATACTTCCAAGCAGCGGTGTGGAATCACAGATAGACACAGTTATTTTGAAGTAAACATAGTAAAGATAAGGAGACATCAATTTATTAGTTTGATCCATATAATGAGGGTGGGAGCGGAGGGCACGTAATCCCTCATCGTAACTCCTCATAAAATACAGATCAAACTTCAAACTGGTAAGTTCTCGTTTAATCTTACTATTTTACTTCGGAGTCACGTGAGTGACTACGTGAAGATTTCAAAGCTCTGTGATTTCAAACCGTGTAACAGTTTCATTTCACTCACTGCCGAAGTTCTTGAGGGAGGAAGTGTTATCGTAATGAACCAATGAGTCTATTTGTAGAAAAACACAATGGTATTTTTTAAACAATAACAACAAAGAATTAAGTTGCTCCCCTGGGCTTAAATTAAATATTTGCAGTTCGTAAATCTTTACTGCAAATAAACCAGGTTTTGCCAACGGCTTATTATAAAATTTCTGAACGGTCTTTTCCCTTCCCACCATCCTGCTGTAGCCAGGATGTGGTGTATAGGCATGTCCATTCTTTAGCCATCGACATGGATGCTGCCCTGGTGGAATAAAATTTGTACATGTTAGTGTTTACCCCAGCAGTTTCTAGCACCTGCTTGAGCCATCTCGCAATGGTTTGGCTCGTACCCCACCATAAGGTTTTTGTGACTGACCCACAAGGCTTTTCATCTCCCTCGAATATTCTGGTTGTGTCTATGTAGGATAGTAGGTAGGTCATGGCACATAACCGTGGTTCTGGTGGGTAAGCCACGACTGGATTAGGTGTTCCTGGTCTGCTCTGTTTGACCAGTCGCTGGATAACGACAGATCTGGTCTGGAGCTGTGATCATGTTGTCCAGTCGCAATAGGTGTAGTGACTGGACCCTCTGAGCGGATACAAGTGCCATCAACCTAAGCGTCTTTAGTGTAGCTTGCTCGAGGCCGGGGGATCTGGCTGGTGGCCATTCCCTGAGATATGTCAGGACCACACTGATATCCCAAATATGGGTATACCTGGGCTTAGGGCTTGATATTGTAAATGCCCTTCATCAGTTTTACCACCAGTGGATGGGATCCCATCGCCTGTTGTCCTGCCGCTGGTTTGAGATAAGCAGAAAGAGCACTCTGCGCTGTGTTGATGGCACTGTAGCTGATCCCTACATCGTGGTGTAGATGGCCAGGAACTCCAGTATGTTGGTGGCTGTAGCTGTTGCGTATGTTGTCCATGTTTCCTGGCAGTACTTCTCCCTTTTTTGATGCTGGTTAAGTACTGCCTCTTGGTGGATGTTCGAAGGGATGCCGACATGGTGGTGATGGTTTGTTTGGACAATCCCAGTTCCAGGTAAGGTCTGTTCAAACTTGCAACCCAGGCGTTTAATTTTCTTATGGCATGGGTGTTTAGCTTACCTGGTAGGTAAGTAGCTGATAGCCAAATATGTCTTTCCACATACCATTGCCAAATCATGTTGACCAATTTGTCGCATGATAATGATTTTATGCCACCCATATGGTTAATATAAGCCATCACCGTAGTATTTATCAATTTGTAACCGAACATGCAAGTGCTGCATATTAGATACATATGCTTTTAAACCATAAAAGGCGCCCAACATCTCTAGATAGTTATCCCAGATAGCCCTCTAGATAGATCAGTCTGAAGAAGGGTTTCGGCCCGAAACGTCGCCTATTTCCTTCACTCCATAGATGCTGCTGCACCCGCTGAGTTTCCCCAGCAATTTTGTGTACCTTCTAGATAGTTAATGCCCAGTGTAAGTAGTAATGATGACTCTAGTTTAGTCCATCTACCACTTGTGCTGGATATGGAGTTAGTCGCTCCCCAGCCTTGAGCACTGGCATCTGTTTGAATAACTAAAGTAGGGTTAGTGATAAAGATAGGGCTGAAACTATGCCAAACGTTTTTTGCCCACCACTGTAGCTCTGATATTGCTTCAGTGGGTAAGTTCATGACACGATCATAGTGACCTGTATGTCGTTTTATTGCCCGTACCTTTGCTCTCTGTAAATTTTTTGATAGTGCAAAGGTCCGAATTGTGTAGCCGGAAATGCTGCTACCATTTCCCCAATTACTCTTGCTACTTGTCGAATAGTTGGTCGCTCGTTGACCATTAATTTGTTGCATGATTGTGCTAATTCAACCATTTTTGCCTTTGGCAAGGTAACAGTCATATGGACTGAGTTAATTGTGAAGCCCAGGTAGTCCATGATAGTGGATGGCTTCAACTTAGATTTATCTGGATGTAGGACGAACCCCAGAGTTTCGAGGAGCTGTATTGTAGCTGATACTGCTGCCACAGCCAATTCCATCGTTTTCCCTACTATGAGAATATCCTCCAGATATGCCATGACAATATGTTTTTGTTTTCTTAGTATTGCCATGGCTGGGTTCAATATTTTGGTGAATGATCTTGGGCTGAAGTTCGCCCATAGGGCAATGTTTTGTACCATCCAGATAAATTTTAGGTATCTGCGATGATCCTTGTATATGGGTACTAGATAGTAAGCATCTTTAAGATAAATGCTTGCCATGAAGTGTCCTTTGGAATTCAGTTGTTTGGCAGTAACATATGTCTCCATTTTGAAATGTATATACTTAACAAATTTGTTTAGTGATGTTAAGTCAATGATGATGCGACAGACACCATCTTTTTTGGTTTTAGTGAATATATTCGATACAATTTCCAAAGGTTCATGTTTGGTCTTTTCGATGACCCCCTTTGTGATAAGTCTCACCAGTTCAGCTTGTCCCTCACGTTTCTCTTTGACGGAGGGAGAAATACCCTTTGGGGCCATTGTTGAACTGGCGGCGTTTTTTCTGACATGAATTGTATTTTATATCCTGTAATGTTGTTGAGTATATACTTGTCACTCGTGACCATACCCCATGCTTCTTTAAACAAGTGTAATCTCCCCCCTGTTAATAAAGCACCCTTATTCTCTATATGCTGGTAGGGACCAGACCCACCTACCTCCATGGTTATTGGCGATTCTGTTTCTTCATTTTCCTGAAGATTTTGTTCTGACGTGCTGGCGATGTTGGGGGGAGGCGCATTTTCCAGAGGGTCCGCTGCGGGCCCTGATCTGAAAGATCTTTGGGGATAATGTGCGGACCCCAAGCGTTCACCAATCCCATATTGCGGACGTCGACTGGTGGATGCCGTGGGGTGCTGCCACTTGGGTATCGGAGGTCTTGGTTTGCTCGTCCCGGGGCCTGCCCTCATTAGGCCGAAGGTTTTTGATGCTTCCTGCATCTCCTTCAGTTTTTATTGAAATCTTTCCCAAATAGCAGCGCGTCCGTCTCCGCAGCTGGGGCTTTACACAAGCCAGCAAATTTGGGATTGAGGGCAGGTCTTATGTTTCCCTCCGGAGATTGTTGATCTCAAATTGTGTGGTACACATTAATGCCAGCACATCCTGCTGGCAGGTATCCATCTCCGTGGTTTCCACGGAACGAGCAAAGGCTGTGATGGCTGACGTCAGGATCCTTAGGATCCGCTGTAGCTTGAGTTCTTGGGTCTGGATGTGTGACCCACATGCCCCCAGATTTGGCTGTTAACACTTTTTACTTTGAGGGCCTCACCGTTTTCTGGTGCTGTGTTGTTTCAGCACCTCAGCGAGCACCTTTTCCAGTAATGGTTGATGCTGGCCGCCATTCTTGGTTCCAGCGGTGCTCCAACCCGTGGGGTTGCTACAAGCGGTCCATCACACCCAACAGCTCTTCATGTTCCTGCACCCCTGGCATACTCCCGAATTCGTCCGCCTGCCCCTGTTCCAGACCAGCCCAGCCCTGGTCACCAATGCTAGCCTCCAGTAATGAGGGAGCAGAGGGCAGTGCATGAGGCACTGTGGAGGGGGTGCCTGACCTCCCTCCGCGAGAGCGCTCTTTCTGCGCATCTCGCTGGAGCTGCTCCAATTGCTGTTGGATGCAGCTCAGGCGGCTGTCTCTCCTCCATTTAGGTGGAGACATGTCCCCGTCCGACGAATCGGACGCCACCGGCTGGATGCCTGTTCGGATGGCTAGACATCCAGCCCGCAGTTCAGGCACTAGCGGGACTGGGCTCGGCGCGGTGATGGGGATAGCGGAGCGACCGGTAATTGTTCCTACCGCCTGTTGCTGCCCCCCCTGCAATGGAACGCTCCTCCGCTGGAGTCGAGCGGGGGACAGGTTCTTCTGGAGCTTGTGCCTTGTAGATGCGAGAGCGCCCCTCAAGCAGCGCGTCTCGCAGGCACCTGCTCCGTGAGTCGCTCCAGCGGCTCAGGCGGCTCTCTCTCCCCCCGTGCGGGTGGAGAGACATCCCGTCCGACATCGGGAACACCTGCCGGATGCCTCTCGAGTGGCTATGCATCCAGCCCGCTGCTTCAGGTACTAGCGGGCTGGCCTCGGCACGGTGTCGGGGAATTACGGAACACCGGGTAACGCTCCTACCGCCTGTTGCTGCCCCCCTCCCCGACGGGAAAACGGGGGACAGTTTTATCCAGAGCCTTTTTCTCTGCCTGTAAAAAACACAAGCAGAAAAAGGCTCACCTGTAAAAGAAAACCCAACCTCAGGGTACTCACCTGACGGTCCGGTTCATCCTGTAACGGGACAGCCTAACTCCCGTGGCAGCCGCTGTTGCACTGCTGGCGTAATGCCGCGCCTGCGCACTGAGCGGGTTCTTCACGTAGTCACTCACGTGACTCCGAAGTAAAATTGTATACTTCCCCCCCTACATTTGCACACATGGCAGTGATGTACACACCACATACACAGAACAATGTGCGCATGCTGCCAGCTATGCAACTCAAATAGATTGCATGATATCTACTGTTTTGTTGAACAGGATAGCAAACAACTGGTCAATTTCAGGAGAGGGATGGTTATCCCTGCATATCCTTAATGTGTATGAATTATATTCTCACTTTTTTGTAATGATCTTTGCAGATATTATGGCAGGCATCAACGCTGAAGCCCCAGTTCAAAGCACCTTCCTCAATTCTTGCTCAATTCTATCTTCGTTCTTGGATTCTTGGTCCTCCAAAATATTCCAAATGGAATTTAAACTGGAGGTGGTGAAGGGAGGACTTAAGCCAGAAAGGGTTATTGGGAAGAAAGAGCTACCATAAAGTTAGTTGCATCTGGTTGGGTAACTATAGTTGGGTGAAGATTATTCCGTGCTTTAATTGTGCGGGGGAAGAACGAATTGCTGTACACATCTGTCTTTGTAGCTGGGATCACAAATTGGATCGAATGCCCTTGTCTGCTCCTAATTGGTTTGGGTTTGGTGTAGGTTTTGTAATCTATGTCGAGCTGACCATTTAACATTTTGTAAAACCAGGTCAAACAGTGAGCTTCATGTTCTCTCTCAAGCTCTGTCTTCCAAGGTGGTTCAGCCAGCAGAGCTGTTGTTCGTGGATTCTAACGACTTATTGAATCACATTTCCTTTCAATGACCTTCCCTGCAAGACATTTGGCTCAATGTGGATTGCTCATCAAAATCAAGAGCCACGTCACTCAATGGCTGCCATTTGGTTGCTGGTGTTTGCACAAATCCATCTAGCATAGCAGGTTGCTACAAACTGCCAAATTCCAGTCATCGACATGATGCAGGTTCTGGTAAAATATCCACTGAACATTGTGTGAGTGGAATTTCTCTATTTCCAGTGCAGCGCTGAGCTGATGTGTTGTCAGCTTAACAAGCTCATCAGGAAGGCTGGCTCCATCCTGGGGGCGGTGTTGGAGTTGGATTCACTGGATGTGGTCTTGGAGGGGAGGATGCTCCTCTGACTCCCCCCCCCCCCCCCCCCCCCCCCCCCACGCCAAATTTTGCAGATCCCCAATCCTTTCCACTCGCCACTTTAATTTAATGTATCTTATGACTGTTGGCAGATCAGTTATCAGTTTCCCTCCAGGGATAAATAAAGCTCTATTGGATTGTATCGTATCATAGTGTCTGCTAAGTAATGGCACCAGTAATTCTTGCAAAACCCGCTGGTATTTGGCCAGGAACTGAAATGTAGTCAACCCACTCAGAATGCAGCATCTCAGTGGACATTCTATTCATGAGTAGATGTTGAGCCATGAGGTGTCACAACTACCTTCAGCTCCATCCAGAAAGGAGCCATATATGTAATATTTCATTGCTAAGGTTGCCAAACAGCTAGTGTCGATGCAGTTCATGCTCTGAAAATTCGCTTTTGAATTCACTAAGTGGACATTTTCAATGAGATTATCCTTAGCAAACAGTAAAAATCTCACTGATCCTTGCAGAGTTCAGGTCAAGTTATTCCTTGAATGCCACAGATTTAGTGTGGCCTCCTACAAAGTGTGTTTCTTCTCTTTAATCCTCCTGCGCACCCTTGGCTGAGTTTTCCACCCATGCTTTATTGCAAGGGGAATTCCCTTAATGCATTTGCACAAAAGCCTCAAAATCTTCAAAATATCCTTTAGCATTTGCAGTACCATTCCAGCTACTTCTGTGACTTGAACCAAGATTAGCAAGTTTAAATACACGTGGAAACAAATAATATCAGAAACAAAATAACAAACCAGATGGTCCTTTTATAATGTTGATGGCGGATATACTCTGCATTTTGAGTGCCACATGAAAGTTTACTGCAGAAAATAATAGGTTTATGGTGCATGAAGCAATGTAATAGCCACAAAGAGAGGATGGGTTATCAGGATAGTCAATAGATAATAGACAATAGGTGCAGGAGTAGGTCATTTAGCCCTACGAGCCAGCACCACCATTCAATGTGATCATGGCTGATCATCCACAATTCTGCCTTCTCCCCATATCCCCTGACTCCGCTATCTTTAAGAGCTCTGTCCAGCCCTTTCTTGAAAGCATCCAGAGAACCGGCCTCCACTGCCGTCTGAGGCAGAGAATTCCACAGGCTTACAACTCTCTGTGTGAAAAAGTTTTTCATCATCTCCATTCCAAATGGCTTACTCCTTATTCTTAAACTGTGACCCCTGGTTCTGGACTCCCCCAACATCGGGAACAATCTTAATAATCTTATTTGTTTGAATAAGATTCCCTCTCATCCTTCTAAATTCCAGAGTATACAAGCTCAGTGGCACCATTCTATCAACATATGACAGTCCCGCCATCCTGGGAATTAACCTGGTGAACACAAGAGACTGTGGATGCAATAATCTGGAACAAAAAAACAACTGGTCAGGCAGCATCTGTGGAGACAAAGAGATGGTTGATGTTTCAGGAGCTGAAGGTAGTCCAACAAGGATCACATTGAATGGCGGGGCTGGCTCAAAGGGCTGAATGGCCTTCTGCTGCACCAATTGTCTATTGTCTAAGTGGGACAGGCCCACAATCTCTTTTAAATTCATCCAGTGAATTGGCCTATCTTGATTCCCCTAATCTGGGAAAAAGACTGTGCATTTACCCCATTTATTCCCCTCATGATTTTATAAACCTCTATAAGAACACACTAGATAGATAGATAGATAGATAGATAGATAGATAGATAGATAGATAGATAGATAGATAGATAGATAGATAGATAGATAGATAGATAGATAGATAGATAGATAGATAGATAGATAGATAGATAGATAGATAGATAGATAGATAGATAGATAGATAGATAGATAGATAGATAGATAGATAGATAGATAGATAGATAGATAGATAGATAGATAGATAGATAGATAGATAGATAGATAGATAGATAGATAGATAGATAGATAGATAGATAGATAGATAGATAGATAGATAGATAGATAGATAGATAGATAGATAGATAGATAGATAGATAGATAGATAGATAGATAGATAGATAGATAGATAGATAGATAGATAGATAGATAGATAGATAGATAGATAGATAGATAGATAGATAGATAGATAGATAGATAGATAGATAGATAGATAGATAGATAGATAGATAGATAGATAGATAGATAGATAGATAGATAGATAGATAGATAGATAGATAGATAGATAGATAGATAGATAGATAGATAGATAGATAGATAGATAGATAGATAGATAGATAGATAGATAGATAGATAGATAGATAGATAGATAGATAGATAGATAGATAGATAGATAGATAGATAGATAGATAGATAGATAGATAGATAGATAGATAGATAGATAGATAGATAGATAGATAGATAGATAGATAGATAGATAGATAGATAGATAGATAGATAGATAGATAGATAGATAGATATAATTTATTGCCACACAACCAGGGTTGGTGGAAATTTGGGTTGTCAGCAGTAGTACAATAATAAAGAACACACAATAAAACTGTAACACAAACATCCACCACAGCATTCATCACTGTGGTGGAAGGCACAAACATTTGGCCAGTCCTCCTCCATTTCCCCCCCGTGTACAGGACCAGAGTCCAGAGTCAGTCCAGGATCGGCTCTTCCTCACCGGAGACCGCGGCTTTAAGATGGTGTAGGCCGCAGGCCGGCAGTCGAGATTTAAAGTCTCCGCCGCAGCCAGAAGCACCGTAGACTGCAGGGCCGGCGGTCGAAGCTCCCCCTCCAGGGGTGATGTTAAGTCCACGCCGGGCCCGCAGTAGAAGTTGGCCGCGGGCCGGCAGTGATGGCTTCAAGTCATGCGCTCCAAGTAATAATATCTTAGCCTGCCCAACCACCCCCTGTAGCTCACGCCACTGAATCCTGGCAACATCCTCATATCGCTTCTCTGCACTCTTTCTAGCTTAAAGGCATCCTTCCTGTTGCAGGATGACCAAAACTGAACATAATACTCCTAGTGAGAACTTGCCAATGTGTTATACAACAGTAAGATAATACCCAATATTCAATAGCCTGGCAGCTGAAGGCCAACATGCTAAATGCTGCCTTCATCATTCTACCGACCTGTGACAACACTTTCATGTACTTGACCTCCTAGATCCCTCTGCTCTACAGCACTTCCCAGAGCCCTTCCATTGAATAGACAATAGACAATAGACAATAGGTGCAGGAGTAGGCCATTCGGCCCTTTGAGCCAGCCCAGCCATTCAATGTGATCATGGCTGAACATCCCCAATCAGTACCCCGTTCCTGCCTTCTCCCCATATCCCCTGACTCCGCTATCTTTAAGAGCCCTATCAAGCTCTCTCTTGAAAGTATCAAAATAACCGGCCTCCACCGCCCTCTGAGGCAGAGGATTCCATAGACTCACCACTCTCTGTGAGAAAAAGTGTTTCCTCATCTCTGTTCTAAATGGCTTACTCCTTATTCTTAAACTGTGGCCCCTGGTTCTGGACCCCCAACATCGGGAACATGTTTCTTGTCTCTAGCGTGTCCAAGCCCTTAACAATCTTATATGTTTCAATGAGAACCCCTCGCATCCTTCTAAACTCCAGAGTGTACAAGCCCAGCTGCTCCATTCTCTCAGCATATGACAGTCCCGCCATCCCGGGAATTAACCTTGTAAACTTACGCTGCACTCCCTCAATAGCAAGAATGTCCTTCCTCAAATTAGGGGACCCAAACTGCACACAATACTCCAGGTGTGGTCTCACTAGGGCTCTGTACAACTGCAGAAGGACCTCTTTGCTCCTATATTCGATTCATCTTGTTATAAAGGCCAACATGCCATTTGCCATTCACTCATGTTGACCAACATAACAAGATTCCACAATAATTCTTGATAACATCTTCACTGTCAACAATATCTTCTATTTTAGTAGAAACAAGGAACTGCAATGCTTGTTTCTAACTAAAGAGAAAAAGTGCTGGAGTAACACAGTGAGTCAGGCAGCATCTCTGGAGAAGATGTTTAGGTGACGTTTTGGGTCGGGACCCTTCTTCAGAAGGATTGTGGAAGGTGGGAGAGAAAGCTGGAAGAAAGGAGATGCAGTAGAAAGCCTGGCAAGTAGCAGGTGGTTATTGTGAGGGGGAGGGAGGGGGGGTGGTTTGGTAGGCAGATGGTTGGTCCAAGGCTAGAAATAAAACGACAATATGTGAGACAAAAGGATGCAAATTATGGAACTAGTGGAAGGAATGTAGGTGGAAGGGGACTAGAGAGGGGGGGGGGGGATAAGTACGTTCATGCGGGCATGGGGGGGGGGGGGGGGCTGGTGGAGGAGAAGAATGGGGGATGGGGAGGTTGGTCATTACCTAAAATTGGAGAATTCATTTTATGAGGTACCAACAAGTCCTTGAGATGTGGCAAAAAATGCACCAAAGAGGAAAGTAAATAAATGAAAAGACATAGAAGACAATATAACCATATAACATATAAGATAACCATATAACAATTACAGCACGGAAACAGGCCAACTCGGCCCTTCTAGTCCGTGCCGAACACTTATTCTCCCCTAGTCCCATCTACCTGCACTCAATGGTGGAGGAGAATCGAGATTCAAGAGAGTTTATTGTCAAGTGTCCCAGATAGGACAATGAAATTCTTGCTTTGCTTCAGCACAACAGAACATAGTAGGCATGAATACAGAACAGATCAGTGTGTCCATATACCATTATATAAATATTTACACACATGAATAAATAAGCAGCTAAAGTGCAAATAAACAGATAATGATCTATTAATGTTCAGAGATTTGTTTCAGTTGAGTTCAATAGCCTGATGGCTGTGGGGAAGTAGCTATTCCTGAACCTGGACGTTACAGTCTTCAGGCTCCTGTACCTTCTACCTGAAGGTAGCAGGGAGATGAGTGTGTGGCCAGGATGGTGTGGGTCTTTGATGATGCTGCCAGCCTTTTTGAGGCAGCGACTCAGTAATATGGGAGAATGCTTTTGTGGTGTGTAAATGAAAGCATGTATCTGTTGAGCAACATGTAATCATGTAGGTATATGCCAGTTATATTAACGTATTATTTTTTGTTCCCATTTCTCTTCCTCGTCCCGTTCTGTTCGGAAATATGCAGGAGTTATGCCAGTTCCAGAGCAGCCATCTGCATCTGAAAAAAACAACTTGCTGAGCCCAATGCTGACTGCTTCTAATGGAGATGGCTCTGAGCCAGAGACCACTTCTGCTATTCTGGCTTCAGTCAAGGAACAGGTAGGTGCTCTGGTTTAACCTCCTTAAATGTGCATCATACCAAGTGCCAAACTGTGTGTGTGTCCTTGGAGTCTTTTGACAGAGATGGATTGAAAATGATAAGCAAATCCCAATCTCATGACTGTCTGGTACGAAGGTATTATTTAAAAAACTGGGTTATTTGGCCAGAGTTGCTGATCTGCTGTGAACGTCCTGGAGTTGATAATGAATAAAAATTAATATTGAGGATGTTACTGCATGCACCATTTTATAAAACAAAAAGGGACATTAATTTTCTAGGTACACACCTGTTTATTGGTTACAAAAATATTCGGGAGTGGTGGGATGGCAGGTGCTATCTGACTGATCCTCAGAATTCATCCACCAGGACAATGTAGTGTCTGTTTAGTTACTAATTGGTATTGGAAGATGGCTGTTGTAACGATGGATGTTTTGGACAACCAATAAACTGGTTTGGGGAAGAACGTTTGGGGATTAATGCTCCCCAGGAATGCATTGGAACTGCTAAATATAGTGGATAAATGCTTTCATGTTGAGAAGTGACTGTTTGACTGTTAGTTCCAATCAGCAAGTATGAACAAATCCTTATTGTGATTTTTGCTTCAGAAATGCAGCAGGCCATTTTGTTCATCAGCATGCACAGAAAGATATTTATATCACAATGCTTTCTAATGAGTTGGTATTTTTGTTTTCAAGCTATGTGAATAAAACCTCTGGAAATTAACTGTTTTGTTCTGGATGTTCTGGAAAAATAAACCTAGATGAGATTAGGTTTATTTTTTTTAATGGTTTTCAGATTCACTTTGATTTCTGTGTGGATGTGAATTTGCGAATATATCCTTCAGGGGACTGAATCTCTTACAATTTTTTTTATTGAAAAAGAATATTATTTGTGTTTCTGGTATCCTTCAACTTTAACATACCAAAAGCCGAAGGAAACTGCCGAACGTATGGAATGCACTAAACAGTTTCTTGTGTTATGAGGTTCCATTGTCAATTTCCTGTGAACCAGTATTGCAGATGTTCGAGTGTAATGGATATTTTAGTTACAATAACGTTATATACAATGTGAGGCATATCTTCCAATGCACATAATTTTGAAGACGTTGAATTATAGAAACGATTTTTGCTTATTCACAGCAGTGGAATGATCTATTGCTGGTTTCTGACTCAAATGTCATGTAAGTGACAATATCTGCAACTACAGCACAGGGAGATTGCAATAATAAATCCTCTAGATTGACCAAAGGATGGCAAATAGATAACAATGATTTACATTGAAGGGAAAGTGGCAAAACATTTTGATAGATGGTGGCAGAATTGTTTAATAGCTGACATTTTACTGGACTTCTGCAATTTCACTTTTAATCTTGGGTTTTTTGATCTCTGCTGTATGGTTCGCAAACTTCTGTCAAAAAAAGATGACAGTCAACTGAAGAGTATTAAAGGAACTATCTTTGTGCGGGAGGGGGTGTTGGTGGATATCTTGCAACCCAATGGCATGACCATTGAATTCTGATTTTTCAAGGAATGCCCCCTTTATCGGCCCCATGCTATTTCCACTGCCCCCTCCCTACCCTGGTGTATACACATTATAGCCACCATCTTATAAGGTCGTAAGTGATAGGAGAAGAATTGGGCCATTCAACCCATCAAGTCTACTCCACCATTCAATCATGGCTGATCTATCTCTCCCTCCCAACCCCATTAGTCGAGGCCAGTTCATTGGCTATATTTAAGAGGGAGTTAGATGTGGATCTTGTGGCTAAAGGGATCAGGGGGTATGGAGAGAAGGCAGGTACGGGATACTGAGTGGGATGATCAGCCATGATCATATTGAATGGCGGTGCAGGCTCGAAGGGCCGAATGGCCTACTCCTGCACCTAATTTCTATGTTTCTATGTTTCTATCCTGCCTTCTCTCCATAACCCCTGATGCCCGTACTAATCAAGAATCTATCTACCTCTGCCTTAAAAATATCCATTGACTTGGACTCCACAGCCTTCTGTGGCAAAGAATTCCACAGATTCACCACCCTCTGACCCTCTCCTAAAGGAACGTCCTTTAATTCTGAGTTAATAATGAGGTAGTTGTGAAGTGCTAGACTCTCCCACTAATGAAAATGTCCTCTCTACATCCACTCTGTGCAAGCCTTTCACTATTTGGTACATTTCAATGAGGCCCCCCTCATTCATCCAAACTGCAGCAAGTGCAGGCCCAGTGCCGTCAAACACTCATCATATGTTAACCCACTCATTCCTGGGATCATTCTTGTAAACCTCCCCTGGACTCTCTCCAGAGCCAGCACATCCTTCCTCTGATATGGTGCCCAAAATTGCTCACGACACTCTAAATGCGGCCTTGACCAGTGCCGTATAAAGCCTCAGCATTACATTCCCGGTTTTGTATTCTAGCCTTCTTGAAGTAAATGCTAGCATTGCGTTTGCTTTCCTTACTATTGACATTCTTTTACTACTATTCTGGTGGCCCTGCTGCTTTCCCTTCCTCTCTAGACATTCTTGCCATAGAGGGAGTACAGAGAAGGTTCACCAGACTGATTCCTGGGATGGCAGGACTTTCATATGAAGAAAGACTGGATAGACTCGGCTTGTACTCGCTAGAATTTAGAAGATTGAGGGGGGATCTTATAGAAACGTACAAAATTCTGAAGGGGTTGGACAGGCTAGATGCAGGAAGATTGTTCCAGATGTTGGGGAAGATGCTGTGCCACCATTATAGGATATTTTGCATCCACTGATTTGCACTATCTTCCCTGACCAATGTCTCCTTTAAACTTCATTCATAGTAAACGGTTGTACAAGTTTAACTTCATCACTGGCTGTGCTATCTTGCTGTGCATGAGTTGGCAGGTGTGTAATCTACATTAAAGTGTGTCTTCAAACCTAAGTTGGCTGCAAAGGATAGAAAGACAGTATATAGAAACATAGAAAATAGGTGCAGGAGTAGGCCATTCGGCCCTTCGAGCCTGCACCACCATTCAATATGATCATGGCTGATCATCCAACTCAGTATCCTGTACCTGCCTTCTCTCCATACCCCCTGATCCTCTTAGCCACAAGGGCCACATCTAACTCCCTCTTAAATATAGCCAATGAACTGTCCTCAACTACCTTCTGTGGCAGAGAATTCCACAGATTCACCACTCTCTGTGTGAAAAATGTTTTTCTCATCACGGTCCTAAAAGATTTTCCCCTTATCCTTAAACTGTGACCCCTTGTTCTGGACTTCCCCAACATCGGGAACAATCTTCCTGCATCTAGCCTGTCCAACCACTTAAGAATTTTGTACGTTTCTATAAGATCCCCCCTCAATCTTCTAAATTCTAGCGAGTTCTAGCAATATAACTACAAACATTTAAATGGTTTAGTAGCTAATATCCAGAAAGCATGTGCAAAGCCCCACCTCAGGGTCAATGCCCTCACCAATTTCCTTTCCCACTTTAATCAAGAATTGATTTTGTGGAAGAGAAAAACTGGTTATTAATAGCAATAAACAAAATTCATTTTGATAAATTCATTAAATGGCCCAGTAGCTTGAGATAAACTTCTTGCAAGATGTTAATGTTACCAGGGCAATCGATTTCCACACATGAATGTGCCTTAATTACCAAAAAGTAAAATCACTGAGTTGATGATTCCAATAGACAATATAGACAATAAACAATAGGTGCAGGAGTAGGCCATTCGGCCCTTCGAGCCAGCACCGCCATTCAATGTGATCATGGCTGATCATCACCGATCAGTACCCCGTTCCTGCCTTCTCCCCATATCCCCTGACTCCGCTATTTTTAAGAGCCCTATCTAGCTCTCTCTTGAAAGTATCCAGAGAACCTGCCTCCACTGCCCTCTGAGGCAGAGAATTCCACAGACTCACAACTCTGTGAGGAAAAAGTGTTTCCTCGTCTCCGTTCTAAATGGCTTACCCCTTATTCTTAAACTGTGGCCCCTGGTTCTGGACTCCCCCAACATCGGGAACATGTTTCCTGCCTCTAGCGTGTCCAAACCCATAACAATCTTATATGTTTCAATGAGATACCCTCTCATCCTTCTAAACTGCAGAATGTACAAGCCCAGCTGCTCCATTCTCTCCATGAGCTTCAGTGGACATTCTGGATGTAATGATATGCCTTTGCAATGCCTGCTTGCAGTGGTGGGACCACTGCTCCTTGATGTAGCTCCAGAACTCAAAGTTCGTCTCCTGGTTGGATCAGTGGTGGGCTTTACCAATATTAATGGGATGAGAGTGTATTGGAGCGAACACTGACATATGAGAATTATCGGATGCTGAGAAGGAAATATGACCATTTACTGGAGCAATTTGTGCAAGAGTCAGGAGAAATTGGAGTTCTCGTCCCAAACATTAAATATCACTGATCACTGATCAGACTGGGAGATTTAGACTTAAACTTGGAACACGGCTGCATGAGTACGGGTTTGGCTGTGGAATGTGACTCAACTGGCCATTATTTGTATGCTGGAAGCAAAGCTCCAATTTGCTGCTAATTAAAGACTCTGGTTCTCCACGGTGTTTGCTTCTCTAAGAATAATCACATGTTGGTGAACATGAATAAATTTGAACAAAATACAGCAACTGTGTGACATTTTATTCCCTTTACTTCAAGAGTACTAATTTACACTGGTCAGCAATTACTTGGCTGTGCAGCACCTACCTAAATTACATTCCAAAGGAATGTCAGATATGTTTTACCACTCAGGCCTGACCATGATTAGAAAGATGGATTGAAATTGGCTGTGATCCAAGTAAAGCAGATAATTTGATCTAGAAGTGGTTCATATCAAGGAAAAGACAGCTGCAGAATTGATCTTTTCCTCGATATTTGAGGCTGTCATTCCAGGCCATTCATTCCTGAAGACGTTGCTGCCATTTAGTTGGATACTGTGAAACTTAACATCTATTACTCTCCTTTGCTTGCTTTACAAAATGTGTCAATCTGTTTTAAATTTCCAGTCCCAGTCTCAGTAGGATTTTGGAGGAGAGAATTTGTATTGCCATTGTTCTTTAGGCAGAAAACGTGATGCTTGAGATCACTCTTGAACACCCTGGTTCCAATTTTAAGATTTCTTGACTTCCCTGCCAGTGGAAATAGCTCTTGGTTTGTTTTGAAGCACAGTTTGTCATTCTCTTGATCCTTTACATTGAAGAGAATCCGTCGTGCGGCCATTTGAATTTTAGCTTTTGTATTGTTCGTGAACACTATCCTGTCTTTGAACCTTGCTTGATGTGTAGAAAATGTAGGAGCATAATGTAGGCTGGTTCTCAATTTAATTTATTTCAATCACATATCCTAGGCACTGATATCAAGATAGAATTATACTGTTAGTATTGTCTACACCACTGATTTAGAAGATGCTATTATAAGCAATCTAAAGAACCACATTATTTTCAAAAGCCTTTGTGATTAAGACATGAAATTGCTTATAATTATGAGAAATAGCGTTATGAGAAAATTAGATACAAAAAGCAAATATAACTAGATACTTCAGATGAAGTAGCGGAGATTAGGAAGGCTATGTTAGAATAATATAAGACTTTCCTTCAACATAACAGGAGACTGCAAGAGCTGTTCCAAGAATATAAATGAAGACATTTTCCAGCATTATCCTAGTTATGGTGTGTTGAAGAAGGTATCCCAAGCAACTAGGA
Organism: Amblyraja radiata; assembly: GCF_010909765.2. NCBI lineage: Eukaryota > Metazoa > Chordata > Chondrichthyes > Rajiformes > Rajidae > Amblyraja > Amblyraja radiata. Next base: position 149,379,704 of record NC_045957.1, on the reverse strand, counting down.
AGGATCAAAGGGAATGGATTGTTCTGAGACAGAAGGGAGTATGGATTTGACAAAATGGTTATTGAGCGCTTTGGTTATATACCATATATTTCCTTATGGCATAGAAAGAGGTCATTTTAATCCATGGAGTTTATGTCGGTTCACCGAGCAATCTGAGCAATCCCACTCCCTACTAATTGTCCTTGTCACTGTTTCTCCACATCAACGTTCCCAGATTCTGCCACTCATCGACACACTAAGAACAATTTATAGAGGCCGATTAACCTACCAACCTACATATGTTGTGATGTGGGAAGAAACCAGAGCATGAAGGCAAATCCATGGTGGTCACAGGAAGAATCAGCAAACTCTGTCCAGAGAAGACCCAAGGTCAGCGTTGAACCTGGATCCCTGGAGCCATGAGGCAGCAGCTCTACTAGATACATAGTCAAGTCAAGTGAAGAGACTTTATTGTCATGTGTCCCAGATAGGACAATGAAATTCTTGCTTGCTGCAGCACAACAGAATATTGTAAGCATAAATACAGAACAGTTCAGTTCAATATACACATAAATAAGCAGATAAAGAGCAATAGGCTGTTACAGTTCAGAGTCTGTTTGTTGGAGAGTTTAATAGCCTGATGGCTGTGGGAAGAAACTGTTCCTGAATCTGGATGTTGCAGATTTCAGGCTCCTATTCAGGAAAATAGAATTGATACTGCATACTAAATCTGCCAGCATTTATTGGTGGAATCGCATTGTTCCTATTCCACCACACTTTCCCCATTGGTCTTATCCACCACTCTCGTTCAAGTGCCTATCCAGTTTACATCTGAAACCCTTCTTCAGACTTTCTTCTTAAACCGTCTGTGCATGAGTGTAGCCTTCCTTGTGTTTATACATGTGTGTATATATTTATATAATGGTATATGGACACACTGATCTGTTTTGTAGTCAATGCCTACTATGTTCTGTGTGCTGAAGCAAAGCAAGAATTTCATTGTCCTATCAGGGACACATGACAATAAACTCACTTGAACTTGAACTTGAACTTTATCTAATCCAAATATGAAAACAACTCGAGGTTTTCGAGTCTAACTTTACTGCTCATCCCTTTACCATTCCAGTAAATCTTCATCTTGAAGGTTTCCATGTACATCTTGCGTGACAACCAGAATTCGATGCAGCACTCCAGTTAAGAGTGAAAGTATTTTCTCCAGCTTCCACAGTTTATTCCACTACTTATAAATCCTAGAATGCACAAACACATTACGAACAAGTTTTGGAACCCGTTCTTTCACTTTCCAGTAGCTTTGCCCACGTGCACACGGTTCCCTCTCTCATTCAGTTTTTAAGAAGGAACTGCAGATGCTGGAAAATCAAAGGTACACAAAAATGCTGGAGAAACTCAGCGGGTGCAGCAGCATCTATAGATGCTGCTGCACCCGCTGAGTTTCTCCAGCATTTTTGTGTACCTTCCCTCTCTCATTCAGTTCACTATCCGTGATTGCTTGCTAAAGGAACACGGGAGAAATCTGAAGATTTCTTTTCCATATATGATGTTCTGCCATCATATAAAAGGGAATGCACTAAATACTTCATAAAGTCTATGTGTTAGACAGGTACATGGATAGGACAAGTTTGGAGGCATATGGACCAAACGCAGGCAGATAGGACTAGTATAGCTGGGGCATGTTTGCTGGTGTTTGCCAGTTGGGCCGAAGGGTCAGTTTCCACACTGTATCAACCTATGACTCCATGACTCTAAATATGTTTTATGGAAAAGATCATAGAAGTGGGACTATAGTACATAAATTTGGTTGAAAAGTTAATACCTGAAAGGTCTTATATTCTACAGCTTTAAATGTTGTAAAGCCATTGGACCTGTTACATCTTTGTTTTTTTATTGCTGATGTTGGCTTTCTGAACCTGATCGGCTTGGGCCTTCAAACTGCTGAGATAACAATGTGATGTGTTTTTGAGTGCAGTGAGCATGGCAAAGTTGGACTCAGGCTATATATGTGCACATTTATGTTGCCTCTATATTCTTCAATCCACATAGCTGTCGAGCAGCAGTGAGATTTAAAACCAAACAAACCCTAGAGCGATGCATTGTGATTTAATTGGAATCCTATTGCTATCTCAAATAACCTGCTCAGCAGTGTTGTTTAAATTATGTTGCTATCTACATTGCCAGATGCATTTGATAAATTTGAAAGTTATTGTAGTTCACAAAAGTCACAGCGTAAATATATCAGATTAAAGTTTTCATAAATGAAATGGATCTAGTAACACATCGAGGTCAGTACAATGTTGATATTACAATATATATATATATATACAGATGATTGATATTATTTCATCATTCTGTTTGCATTGTAATACCAATGAGATTTTAGAAATTCCCCATTATTTGCATTCCTTCACTCTTGTGACATCAATACACAGAATAACACACTGCCTTGTCATATTACATTGCATTTGCTCTGGCAAAAAAAAATGACATTTTCATGTCCATTCGTATATTTGGTTGACGTTTGATATGCGAACGTGCATCATTTTGTTACAGTGTTTTTTAATCAAGATACAGTCTTGAGAAAGCCCATGGACTTTTTAGATTGAAGGGTACAATTTCCCTGCCTTGGGGTGGTACAGTGGCGCACTGGGATAACATTAAACTAGTGGATGGGTGATCGATGGTCGGCTTGGACTTTGTGGGCTAATGATCCTCTTTCCACGCTGTATCTATAAACTAAACTCACAAAGAAAAGATTAGGAATTAAGCCCATTTTCAAGAAGGTTATCACAACCAATGTTTAATTAGCAAAGAAATATTATTGTAATTGAATCAATTTAGAATACTCTAAAGTGGTTTAAGAATGCCAAGGTGAGAACGTTAGAAGGGGTAGAGGATGTAGCCTGGCAAGTAATAGCTGGAGACAGGTGTAGGGGGGGGGGGGGGGGTTGATAGGCTGATGGTTGGATAAAGGCCAGAGAAGAAAATACTATAAGAGTGACACAAGGGATTGAAGAGATGCGAATTGTGAAGCCAGAGGAAGGAATGCAAAACCAGGTACAAAACCAGTTGGGGCAGAGGGAAGAGAGAGGGGAAAGAAGAAAAAGATGGGATGGGAGAGAGGGGGTGGCTGGTAGTTACCTAAAATTGGAGAATTCATTGTGCGATGGGTGCATTTAGTTGCCATTAATACAGTTTCATTATATGCCCCTGTCCCACTTAGGAAACCTGAACGGAAACCTCTGGAGACTTTGCCCCACACCCAAGGTTTCCGTGCGGTTCCCGGAGGTTGCAGGTGGTTGCCGGAGGTTGCAGGTAGTGGAAGCAGCTAGGGAGAGTGACAAAAACCTCCGGGAACCGCACTGAAACCTTGGGTAGGGCGTAAAATCTCCAGAGGTTTCTGTTCAGGTTTCCTAAGTGGGACAGGGGCATTACAAACACAACCTTCTTTTTTGTATGTGTTCTTTTGTTTAGAAGCCAGTATTATCAACAGATATTAACAGAGAGCATCACAAGTACCCATTCAATAACTCATGATTCTCATCACTGCTGCGCAGACAGTGCCAGCCTCGACATGTTGCAAACTGCGAAGATGGAGGGTGATTGGTGGCATTGTTCAAGAAAGATGCAGAATAAAACGATGTTGCTTCAGGAGATTGCAGGAGAAGATTGAATTGCCCGACTCCTACTTTAGGATTAGCATATTTTTAACATTACGGAATGATCTGAATAATAGTAATTGATCTATACAAAACATGGCATGACTTTACAAAAGGAGTGTATTTAGTTGAATTCATGATTTAGCTTCCAAGGTTGCTGCTATTTGGCAATACAATATTGGGTTTTGGGTTACTTGGAGGCGATTTAAGTGCTGATGACATCCACTATTCAGTGGGGTCATTGTTGGTTGCAACTGTTCAAAAGTAAGGGTTTATATTCGCTGTAATATTAGGAAACTTGGCCAACATTATTATCTGTGAATACAACAGCAAACAATAAAATGCAGCAAGTGTTATGAAACTATGATAAAAGTATACCCAAAAGGGAACTTTGATTTTAGTGTTCTCATTTGACCAGGTATTATGGAATTTGGGAGGTCATGCTGCTGTTATATAAGATGTCAGTGTGGATACATTTTAGAGTATTGTGTTCAATTTTGTGCACCATGTTGAACGAAAGAGTGTAGAGAAGCTTTATGAGGCTGTTGCTATTCTCGTGGGCCCAAACTATATAGAAACATAGATAGAAACACAGAAAATAGGTGCAGGAGGAGGCCATTCGGCCCTTCGAGGTAGCACCGCCATTCATTGTGATCATGGCTGATCGTCCCCTATCAAATTATCTATAAAGAGAGGTTGAGCAGGCTAGGTCTTTATTTCTTGGAACACAGGAAGATAATGTTCCCAATGTTGGGTGAGTCCAGAACCAGGGGCCACAGACTTAGAATTAAGGGGAGGTCATTTAAGACTGAGGTTTCACCCAGAGAGTTGTGAATTCATGGAATTCCCTGCCTCAGAGGGCAGTGGAGGCCTAGTCACTGGATGGATTTAGAGTTAGATAGAGCTCTAGGGGCTAGTGGAGTCAAGGGATATGGGGAGAGGGCAGGCACGGGTTATTGATAGGGGACGATCAGCCATGATCACAATGAATGGCGGTGCTGGCTCGAAGGGCCGAATGGCCTCCTCCTACACCTATTTTCTATGTTTCTATTTTTCTAAGATAAGGGATTATCTTATAGGGGTGTATAAAATCATGAGAGGAATAGATTGGGTAAACGCATGGTGTCTTTTGCTGGGAGTAGGGGAGTTGAAATCCAGAGGACATGTGTTTAAGGTGAGGGGAGAAAAATTTAATAGGAACATGAGGGGTAATTTTTTTACACAAAGGGTGGGGGTGTATGCCAGTAGGGCCAGAGGAAGTAGTTAAGGTAGGTACTATCATAATGTTTAAGAGACATTTGGACAGGTACATGGATAGCATAGGTTTAGAGGGATATTGGCCAAACGCAGGCAGGTGTGACCAGTGTAAATGGGACATATTGGTCGGCATGGGCAAGTTGGGCCGAAGGACCTATTTTATGCTCCATGACTCTATTACAATAGGTACATGGATAGGATAGGTTTAGGATATGGGCCAAATGTAGGCAGGAAGAACATTTTGGGCGGTGTGGGCAAGTTGAGAGGAAGGGCCTGTTTTTACGCTGTGACTTTATTTGCAAAATAGACAATAGACAATAGGTGCAGGAGGAGGCCATTCGGCCCTTCGAGCCAGCACCGCCATTCAATGTGATCATGGCTGATCATCCCCAATCAGTACCCCGTTCCTGCCTTCTCCCCATATCCCCTGACTCCGCTAGCTTTAAGAGCCTTATCTAGCTCTCTCTTGAAAGCATCCAGAGAATTCCACAGACTCACCACTCTCTGCAGGTGCAAGAGACTGTAGATGTTAGAATCTTGAACTAAACCAATCTACTGGAGGAACTAAGCGAGTCAGGCAGCATCTTTAGAGAGAAATGTTCAGGAGGTTTTGGGTCAGACCCTTCTTCTGGACTCATTGAATTCTCTAAATTCAGGTAACCTCCCACCCAGTCCTTCTCTAATCCAATCCACCTGTACATTATCTTCTTTCCCACAACACCCCACCACCTCTCACCCAAAACCCACAGACTACACTCATTGGACTCTTCCCCTGCCCCGGCCCAAAGCCCTCCTCCCAACCCTTTCAGCCATAAGGTAGAGTTAGCTGCTCCTCACCTTCCTTATTTGGGCCAAACTCTATTTTCTTTCCCATCAGATTCCTTCATTCTCAGCCCCTGGTTACCTCCATCCATCCATCACTGCCCAGTTTCCTTTGTTATCTCCACCCCTGACACAAGACACTGGTGGACCCACCTATCATGTGCAAAATCCTACCCCAGTCCCCTTTCCCTTTAAACTGGTTCTCGACCGCGCCCCACTTTTTCACTGTGTAGGAAGAGTCTCAACCCAAAATGTTGATTGTACATTCCCCTCCACATATGTTGCCTGAACTGCTGAGTTATTGTAAAAGATATGTTCAAAGGCAGATACATTGGATTAGCTGCAATAAAGTTGCATTTGGGGCCAGGAAATAATTGCTTTTTCTCCACAGGTGCTGCTTGACCCATTGAGTTTCTCTAGCATCTTGATTTTCACTGGAGTATCAAACCACCTTTGCAGATGGTTTGATAGTTTGTCCTAATAGAGTCAAAGAGTCATATAGCATGGAAACAGGCACCTCAGCCCAACCCATTCACGATGACCAAGATATCCCATCTAAGCTAAACTTATTTGGCTGTTTGGCACATATCCCTCTTAACATTTCATATTCATATACCTGTCCAAATATCTTTTAAATGCTGTTATTGTACCTGCCTCAACTATCTACTTTAGTTTAGTTTAGAGATGCAGTGCAGAAGCAGGCCCTTTGGTCCACCGAGTCTGCACCAACCAGCGATCTCCACCATTAACACAATCCTACACACACTAGGGACAAGTTACGTATACACCAAGCCAATTAACCTACATACCTGTACCTCATTGGAGTGTGGGAGAAACCCACACGGTCACGGGGAGAACGTACAAACTCCATACAGACAGCACCCGTAGTCAGGATCGAACCCGGGTCTGGGTTCTTCTGCATGCAATTCCATATATTATTTCATCTCTGGCCTTTGTCCAACTACCTGCCCATCAACATCCCCGCACCCCCCACCCTCCCTCCCCATCACCTCTGTCACTCTACAGGCTTTGTGCTGCTTCTCCTAGCTTCAAACCTTCCCCCCCCCCCCCCCCATCCCCACCACAATCAGTCTAACGAGGAGTCCCAAACAAAACATCATCTATCCATGTTCTCCAAGGATGCTGTCAGACCCGTTGAGTTGCTCCAGCAATTTGTGTCTGTTTCTTTGTAAACCTGCATCTGCAGTTGTACATTTAACTGCAGACCATCTCTTTGCCTCCACAGACGTTGCTTAATCTGAGTTCATCCAGCATTTAATTTTTTGATTTTTTTACACCAGCTAATGAAGATGTGTTACACAATTAATATCAGACCTGCACTTTGAAACACTGATTTGTATGAATGTTTGTAAGGGAAGGGAAATTAGCACTGGGCAATTAAAGTCAAAGTTAGCACCTAACATATTGTGACGGTACGAAGGTTCTTTGTTTTCGGGAAGGAAAATCTCGGAGGTTTTCTCAGCAAGAACTTTGGCGAGTTAAAATCGACATTCAAGGATCAGAGGGCTGAAGCAGGTGTTCCTCGGTGAGGCAATTATCTATATACTATTAAAACTCTGTGGCTGCCGCCTGCCATCCGGCTGCCGCCTGCCGTCCGGCTGCATTTCTGCCTTTGATTCATTGCCACGCCGAATCCAGACGCTCAATCGCCGAGATCTTTTCCATTTCGGTAGAGATTTCACTTTTCTTTCTAAGCATCCGCTCCTCATTACATTTTGTCGTGTTTAAGTACACGTTTTTAATCAAATCCTTCTCTCTCCCCCCCCCCCCTCAATATTTCAAAAATAAACTGGCTTCTCACCCATAGAAGCAGCCATTTCGGTAGACATTTCACTTTTCATTCCAACTATCCACTCCTCATTAGATTTCATTATGTTTATGTCCACATTTTTCATTAAATCCTTCTCCCCCCCCCCCACCCCCCCACTCACTCATTTTGTCGACTCCATGTTTCGTTATGTTCTGTCTCTATCTGGACTATACATAATGGACGATTAAAGCAGTCTTGCTTACTTGAACTTTATTGTCTTTGTGCAGTCATCCTCCGAACTGGGCCGCGCCCCCGGTGTCACCTCTAAACCAGTCCCCCGTACAACAGTACTTAAATAAACAATCCTATTGTTACATCTTTCTTTTTCTTTTTTCAAGTTAGTTTTTTTTTTTTTTTTTTTTTTTTTTTTTTTTACCAAATTGACTATTTTATTTGTCCACATTACAGGGCTTCTTGCAATCAAAAATTAATAATACATTTTGAAGAGAGTCCTCAGGAAGTAATAAGTGGTGGGCCCTCAGCAGTGGTGGGCCCTCAGCAGTGGTGGGCCTTCAGCAGTGGTGGGCCCTCAGCAGTGGTGGGCCCTCAGCAGTGGTGGACCCTCAGCAGTGGTGGGGCCTCAGCAGTGGTGGGCCCTCAGCAGTGGTGGGCCCTCAGCAGTGGTGGGGCCTCAGCAGTGGTGGGCCCTCAGCAGTGGTGGGCCCTCAGCAGTGGTGGGCCCTCAGCAGTGGTGGGGCCTCAGCAGTGGTGGGCCCTCAGCAGTGGTGGGCCCTCAGCAGTGGTGGGGCCTCAGCAGTGGTGGGCCCTCAGCAGTGGTGGGCCCTCAGCAGTGGTGGGGCCTCAGCAGTGGTGGGGCCTCAGCAGTGGTGGGCCCTCAGCAGTGGTGGGCCCTCAGCAGTGGTGGGGCCTCAGCAGTGGTGGGCCCTCAGCAGTGGTGGGCCCTCAGCAGTGGTGGGGCCTCAGCAGTGGTGGGCCCTCAGCAGTGGTGGGCCCTCAGCAGTGGTGGGGCGTCAGCAGTGGTGGGACGTCAGCAGTGGTGGGGCCTCAGCAGTGGTGGGGCCTCAGCAGTGGTGGGGCCTTGGCGGAGGTAAAGCCTCCCGGCGGCAGTGAAAACTTATAGGTCAGATGACGTTTCAGATTGGGACACTTTATCAGACGATGTTTGAGTCAGAAGAAGGGTTCCAACCCAAACGTCACCTATTAGCTAAGTTACTCCAGCTTTTTTGTTGTCTATCCTCGACACTATTCTACGTTCTATGCATTCAGCTCTCAAAATAACTCAAAGATAGAATTTGGAAGCTTTGCATTTATTGAGTACCTGTCCTGATCTCAGATTGCCAAAAGCACTTCACATATAATAAAATACATTGGAAATGTAGCTGTTGTTACAATAATGAAAATTTCCAAGATCATGAAGAGAGTAAAATGATTTTGATCAACATTATCTGCTATTTATTGGATGAAAGATGGTTCTTAGAAATAGTAAAATGGAAGAGACTAGATCCTGGTTTAATAATGTGAAAGATGACAGTCCTAACTCTGTCGACTTAAGCTCTGTCGAGGCTTAAGTGGATTGCTAGCCATTGTTTTTGCACAAGGTGACAGGAGTGAGATTTAAACCACAGTCCTCAAAAACAAAGATGAGATTGCTACAGCTGCAAAGAAAGGGATTCTCTTAAGTTCTTTCTGCAATTAACGTATCTAATTCACCACAAGGAAATTGTGTTGCTTTAAAATGTCAGATTTATGGTAACCCACATCCATTAGTTGCATTTTCATTACAAAACAACATGAATGGGTATTTAACTACTTGTCATGTGGAAGGGTTTTCTTGCTTTCAAATGCCGATTTCTTTTTAAAAGTAGACACTTTTGATTTTCGATCAAACAACAGCCAGCCAACTGATCATCACTGTAAATCCAGAATCTAGCAGTGTGAAGATCGACGCAAAATGTTGGAGTAACTCAGCGGTAGTAGCAAAGATACTACTACAATCTTTGATAGTGGTGGGTAGTGTTCTAGTACATTGAAGCGCTTTTGGAAATGTTGCATGACAATGGAATAGAATATGAGGAATACAATAGGTTATTACTCTTCATCCCCAGTTTGATGTAGACCCTGAGGCACGAGGGAAGTTAGATTTGAATGGGGGATGATGATGGTGGTGAGTTATCTCCAATATCCAGTGTGGTGTTATATGATAATGGTATCATCTGGTAACAGTGCTAATAGTATTTGTCTCAGAATTCCAGGACATGAACAGCAGAGTAATAGAGAAAATTATTTCAGGAAGGTTTGCACTTTAAAGGAGGTTTAAATGTTCTATAGCTGTTAGCATCAGGAACTTTCACTACTGATATTAAGCATATGAACAAATCAAATGAACATAGAACAATACAGCACAGGAACATGTCCTTCATTAAAACATTCTCCTCTGCCCGCATGTGATCCACATCATTTATTCCCTGCCTATCTATGTGCCTATTTAAAGGCCTCTTCAGTGGCACTGTTGTATTTGCCTCCCTCTCCACCCCTGGGCAACATTTACCACCCTGTGTAAAAAACAACAAATTGTATTGCAAATCTCCTTTAAAGTAAGTGAATTGCAAAAATCTGCAGGTGCTGAAAACCCGAAATGAAAACAAAGTGCTGTAATTACTGTGTTCAAGTAACATCTTTGGGGAGAGAAGCATACAAGGCAACATAATGTAACCTAAGGATTATCATTAATATTAATCTTAAATATTTAAACAAAATATTTTTTTCTAGGACAGCATAAAAATTGCCTAAAAGAAGTGATACTCTTGGAAACAAAAATGGTGTGGAATTGATCACTCCGGAATTGTCATACACCCTGAACAGGGCTTATAACCTCAATATGTAGTGACCATTTTTGAATTGTACTCCATTTCTCTGGACCTTGATTGTGTCCATCAAGCAGCACGAATGCTATATTTATCCAAACAGAAGGTTGTGTTGAATGTGTGCTATGATCCTATTCACACAACTGGTTGCAATTGGAAACTGAAGCAATGAGAGCATATTGGCATTTCTGTCACTGCACAGCAGCTAGTCTTAAGAATAAGAATCCAACCATGGTTTTGGAAAAACCATTACGATGAACAAGTATAGCTCATCCTTTCTATTCTCCTATATTGACTGCTATACCTTCACTGCTTTCTATGCCACAAATGAAGACTGGGTTATTTGGGAGGAATTTGTATAGGGCTCTGGTGAGACCACATCTGGAGTATTGTGTACAGTTTTGGTCTCCTAATTTGAGGAAGGACATCCTTGCGATTGAGGCAGTGCATCGTAGGTTCACGAGATTGATCCCTGGGATGGCGGGACTGTCATATGAAGAAAGATTGAAAAGACTAGGCTTGTATTCACTAGAGTTTAGAAGGATGAGGGGGATCTTATAGAAACATATATAATTATAAAAGGACTGGACAAGCTAGATGCAGGAAAAATGTTCCCAATGTTGGGCGAGTCCAGAACCAGGGGCCACAGTCTTAGAATAAAGGGGAGGTCATTTAAGACTGAGGTGAGAGAAACTTTTTCACCCAGAGAGTTGTGAGTTTATGGAATTCCCTGCCACAGAAGGCAGTGGAGGCCAAATCACTGGATGGATTTAAGAGAGAGTTCGATAGAGCTCTAGGGGCTAGTGGAGTCAAGGGATATGGGGAGAAGGCAGGCACGGGTTATTGATAGGGGACGATCAGCCATGATCACAATGAATGGCGATGCTGGCTCGAAGGGCCGAATGGCCTCCTCCTGCACCTGTTTTCTATGTTTCTATGAATTGCAGCTTGTCCAAACTGTGCACAAATAACTGGAACCTGGATTAGCTGTTGGATGCTGGAAGTGGGAAATCACTGAGTTTTGTTTACCTGCTGAGAAACTTCCCCTTTTCACATTAGATATTTACCCTACTATTCACCTTGGGACCATTAAATTATGGGACTACTTAATCAAGGTAATTCCAATAAGAATTCTGAATCAAAGTATGATATTTAATGCTTTTAGAAATTGGATTTTTTCCTTTCTATTCTTTATTGTTTGATCTTTGCTGGTAATTATCCTGTTTACACGGTGACTTAAGTCTCTTATGCATATTCTGGAAATGAAATACTCCTGTGTAAAATCATTTTAAGAGGCCCTTGCTAATTGTAAATCTGTAATTGAATTTTTCTCTAATGGAGTAAAGAATATTGAAGAGAGTCTTGACACTTGAGAAATGTTTTCATATTTCTATTTGATGCACTGCAGTGTTGGTAACATAGAAACTGGAGTTTCTTTTTAGACTCTCCCTAAAATAAAGCCGATGATTTTTTAAATGCTGAGGGATTAAAACATATTGGTGTCCAGAAGATGTCTTTGTACATGAACAATTGAAAGTTAATAAGCAGGCTCAACATGCAATTAAGAAAGCAAACAGTATATTGGCCTTTACCAGCCTGTGGATTTGAATATAAGAATAAAGACACCTTTACTTCAATTACATAGAACCCTGATGAGTCCATGTCTGGACATTGGGTACCTCAAGTTCAAGTTCAAGTGAGTTTATTGTCATGTGTCCCTGTATAGGACAATGAAATTCTTGCTTTGCTTAAGCACACAGAAAATAGTAGGCATTTACTACAAAACAGATAAATGTGTCCATATACCATAATATAAATATATACACACATGAATAAATAAACTGGTAGTGCAAATAACAGAAAGTGGTTGCTAATAATCAGAGTTTTGTCCGAGCCAGGTTTAATAGCCTGATGGCTGAAGGGAAGTAGCTATTCCTGAACCTGGTTGTTGCAGTCTTCAGGCTCCTATACCTTCTACCTGAAGGTAGCAGGGAGATGAGTGTGTGGCCAGGATGGTGTGGGTCTTTGATGATACTGCCAGCCTTTTTGAGGCAGCGACTGCGATAAATCCCCTCGATGGAAGGAAGGTCAGAGCCGATGATGGACTGGGCAGTGTTTACTACTTTTTGTAGTCTTTTCCTCTCCAGGGCGCTCAAATTGCCGAACCAAGCCACGATGCAACCGGCCAGCATGCTCTCGTCTGTGCACCTGTAGAAGTTAGAGAGAGTCTTCCTTGACAATCCGACTCTCCGTAATCTTCTCAGGAAGTAGAGGCGCTGTTGAGCTTTTTTGATAATTGCGTTAGTGTTCTCGGAACAGGAAAGATCTTCAGAGATGTGCACGCCCAGGAATTTAAAGTTCTTGACCCTTTCAACCATCGACCCGGGGGTACCTGAGAAAATATGTATAATTGTGACATGGAAGGCAGGTAATCGCCCCTTGGGAACGATGGGGAATCACAGTTCTGTTGAAAGGGTCACGAGCTTCAAATTCCTGGGCGTGCACATCTCTGAAGATCTTTCCTGGTCCGAGAACACTAACGCAATTATCAAGAAAGCTCATCAGCGCCTCAACTTCCTGAGAAGATTACGGAGAGTCGGTTTGCCAAAGAAGACTCTAACTTCTACAGGTGCACAGTAGAGAGCAAGCTGACCGGTTGCATCGTGGCTTGGTTTGGCAACTTGAGCGCTGGGTCAATTCCTTGGACTAATAAATCTGATTGGACCAGAACTCAAAACGTTCAGTCTGAAGATGGGTCTCGATTGTGCCTATTGTAGTGGGTTCCCTCACACCCCAGCCTTTAGCGTCGCCTTATCTCTTCTCCCCTGAAGCAGGTCGGTCGCGCACAGTTGCCAGAAGCTGAAAACTAAATATAGCAGCGGGAAAACTGCGGCTGCGGTTCTGGCAACAGCCGGCGTTCTGCTCTGTCTGGGGGGAGAGGGCAAGTGGGGGTGAAGTGGGGGAGTACCACACCGCCCGTAGCAGATCAAGCATTAATCCCACAAGTTTTTATGCCTGAGGAGGTCGTGTTAGCAGGCTGGTCGTGAAGTATCCGGACTATGTTTGACTTTACATACGTCTGTCATTGGTTGTGATACTAGCTTTTCTTAGTTATGGGTCTATATTGTTATTGAAGGGCCTGTCCCACCAGCATGCGATTGCATGCGTCTAGCGCGACCAAACGTGGTGGCTTGAGGCGTACGGCCTCACGGGGTGGGTCCCAATTCGAACCGCGGAGGCGTCTGGAGTTGTGCGGGGCTGGTCCCGACATCATACTCACCAATCAGCTGGGCAGGAGGTGGGCCAACTGAATTTGTACATTGCACGGCGTCGGGTGGTGACATCATCATGCAAACGGCATGCCAGGCGGTGACGTCATCGCGCAACGCCACGCGCTAGGCGTACGCCGTGAAGACTGCATATGATGTCAAGATGCTGCGTACTACGTCGAGACGCTGCGTGCGTCCGTCGAGATGCTGCGTACGCCCTCAATGCGCCTGCCGGCCGACAGGCCGTTGATGCGTGGAATTTTCGGACAGTGCGGGATTTTCGGAGCCCCGCGCGATGTCGGGACCAGCCTCGCACAACTCCATACGCCTCCCGCTTGGAAGTGGGACCAGCCCCGCGCAGCCCGTACCCCTCAAGCAACTACGTTTGGTCACGCTAGACTCATGCAATCGCATGCTGGTGGGACAGGCCCTTGATTCTTTACATAGAAACATAGAAACATAGAAAATAGGTGCAGGAGTAGGCCATTCGGCCCTTCGAGCCTGCACCGCCATTCAATATGATCACGGCTGATCATCCAACTCAGTATCCCGTAGCTGCCTTCTCTCCATACCCCCTGATCCCTTTAGCCACAAGGGCCACATCTAACTCCCTCTTAAATATAGCCAATGAACTGGCCTCAACTACGTTCTGCGGGAGAGAATTCCACAGATTCACCATTCTCTGTGTGAAAAAAGATTTCCTCATCTCGGTCCTAAAAGATTTCCCCTTTATCCTTAAACTGTGACCCCTTGTCCTGGACTTCCCCAACATCGGGAACAATCTTCCTGCATCTAGCCTCTCCAACCCCTTAAGAATTTTGTACGTTTCTATAAGATCCCCCCTCAATCTTCTAAATTCTAGCGAGTACAAACCGAGTCTATCCAATCTTTCTTCATATGAAAGTCCTGACATCCCAGGAATCAGTCTGGTGAACCTTCTCTGTACTCCCTCTATGGCAAGAATGTCTTTCCTCAGATTAGGAGACCAAAACTGTACGCAATACTCCAGGTGTGGTCTCACCAAGATCCTGTACAACTGCAGTAGAACCTCCCTGCTCCTATACTCAAATCCTTTTGCTATGAATGCTAACATACCATTCGCCTTCTTCACTGCCTGCTGCACCTGCATGCCTACTTTTAATGACTGGTGTACCATGACACCCAGGTCTCGTTGCATCTCCCCCTTTCCTAATCGGCCACCATTCAGATAATAATCTGCTTTCCTGTTTTTGCCACCAAAGTGGATAACCTCACATTTATCCACATTATACTGCATCTGCCATGCATTTGCCCACTCACCCAGCCTATCCGTCACCTTGCAGCCTCCTAGCATCCTCCTCACAGCTAACACTGCCCCCCAGCTTCGTGTCATCCGCAAACTTGGAGATGTTGCATTCAATTCCCTCGTCCAAATCATTAATATATATCGTAAATAGCTGGGGTCCCAGAACTGAGCCTTGCTGTACCCCACTAGTCACTGCCTGCCATTCTGAAAAGGACCCGTTTACTCCTACTCTTTGCTTCCTGTCTGCCAGCCAGTTCTCTATCCACATCAATACTGAACCCCCAATACCGTGTGCTTTAAGTTTGTATACTAATCTCTTATGTGGGACCTTGTCGAAAGCCTTCTGAAAGTCCAGATATAACACATCCACTGGTTCTTCCTTATCCACTCTACTAGTTACATCCTCGAAAAATTCTATAAGATTCGTCAGACATGATTTACCCTTCATAAATCCATGCTGACTTTGTCCAATGATTTCACCACTTTCCAAATGTGCTGCTTTCCCATCTTTAAAAACTGATTCTAGCAGTTTCCCCACTACCGATGTTAGACTAACTGGTCTGTAATTTCCCGTTTTCTCTCTGCCTCCCTTTTTAAAAAGTGGTGTTACATTAGCTACCCTCCAATCCTCAGGAACTACTCCAGAATCTAAAGAGTTTTGAAATATTATCACTAATGCATCCACTATTTCTGAGGCTACTTCCTTAAGTACTCTGGGATGCAGCCTATCTGGCCCTGGGGATTTATCGGCCTTTAATAGGGGGGATGTAGATTAGTGACTCATGTTATGAGTCATGCATTTGTAGTTACGCCCACTAGCCTGTCAGCATCGCAGTCTACTGCATTCCTTTAGTTTAAAGTGGAACTCTAAAGAGAGAAGTTGTATTGCTTTGTAGCCAATAAAGTCTATATACCCTTATGTTGGTGTAAGGCCACTGTTATTATAAGGACTACAATCGACGCACTCCCCTCTGGAAGGCGACTCGGGACTGTCAAAGCTGCCACAGCCAGACATAAAAACAGCTTTTTTCCACGAGTAGTAGCTCTACTCAATAACCAAAAATCTGTAGCCTCCTTTTGCTCTGGTGTTATATTTAATTCACATGTTTAAATGATAATGTTTTATTATTAATGTTTAATGTTTTATATGTCATTCTTAATGCTGTATGTCATGATGTCATGATGCGAGCGGAGCACCAAGGCAAATTCCTTGTATGCGAATATTCTTGGCCAATAAACTTATACTTATTATACTTACTTATTCAAACAACAGTAGTGCAAAGAATAAAACAATGCCTCTAAGTCTATGTAATTCGGAGCTTAATTTGATATTGCAGTGTTTAATAGCCTGGTGGTTGTAGGGAAGAGGCTGCTCCAGAACCTGGGCACTACAGTTTTCAAGCTTCCATAGCTTTCTCCCGATAGCGGAAGTGAAATGAGAGTGTGGCCAGGATGGTATGGGTCCCTGATGATGCTGGCTGGCTGCCTTTTTGAAGCAGTGAATCCAGTAGATCCCTTTGATGGTGGGGAGGCTAGTACCCGTAGATGGACACAAAATGCTGGCATAACTCAGCAGGACAGGCTGTATCTCTGGAGAGGAGGAATGGGTGACGTTTCGGGTTGAGACCCTTCTTCAGACCCATCATGGGTCAGTACCCATGATGAATGTGGCAGTATTCACCACTTTTTGCAATCTCTTCGTTCTTGGGGGTTTGAGATGCTGAACCAGGCAAAATCAGTCAATATACTTTCTACTGTACATAGAAACATAGAAAATAGGTGCAGGAGTAGGCCATTCGGCCCTTCGAGCCTGCACCGCCATTCAATATGATCATGGCTGATCATCCAACTCAGTATCCTGTACCTGCCTTCTCTCCATACCCCCTGATCCCTTTAGCCACAAGGGCCACATCTAACTCCCTCTTAAATATAGCCAATGAACTGGCCTCAACTACCGTCTGTGGCAGAGAGTTCCACAGATTCACCACAAATGTGTTTCTCATCTCGGTCCTAAAGGATTTCCCTTTTATCCTTAAACTGTGACCTCTTGTCCGGGACTTCCCCAACATCGGGAGCAATCTTCCTGCATCTAGCCTGTCCAACCCCTTAAGAATTTTGTAAGTACCTGAAGGATTGGCAGAGTACCCTAAAATGTTATGAGCTGTCTGTATTATTGCAGCATTGTTCATGGGTTTCAGTGTAGCATGGCTAATAAATTCATTAGGACTCATCAGTTTTGCTAATGCAGGCATAATACACTAATTTAAAGATGCAGGAAATTGCATGGCCTTAAGCTTGCAAAGACTTAATAGAGGGCAGAGCAATGATGATTCCCCTTCCAGTGCATTGTACCTAATGTGTGTAAAGCCTGACCTTTACTGTGATTCTCAGTATAGCGACACAATAGAAATAAGGTATAAATGTCTTATTGCGTGGTTCTGGTGTTTCAATTTGAGCATTGACCCTTCAGGTACAATCTTACAGCACATATTTGTGCATCCATTAATCTACTGAGATTCACAGAAAGAGCATCATCATGAAATATTTACGCCTCAGATGTTAAGACAGTTGAGACAACTGAGTGAAAGACAGCAAATTAATGTCCAGATGGAATTTCATGAATATACATCAATTATACTGTACAATTTCAGTAAATGCTGTACATTTACAGTAGGTCCTGCAGAATTTAAGAAACAGTAAAGCTGTCTATTTCAGCGGGTACACAAAAATGCTGGAGAAACTCAGCGGGTGCAGCAGCATCTATGGAGCGAAGGAGATAGGCAACGTTTCGGGCCGAAACCCTTCTTCAGACTTCTTCAGTCTATTTTAGTGACTTTTCAATCCGTTTGCAGCTCTTCACAATAGTGGTGTTTTTCCTAGTGTTGTCTTTTTACTTGAGTTATTTTCTGGTTATCGTATTATGGATACTTTATCAAAAATGGTAAATGTGCTTGTATTTCTGTGGTTGCCCAAGGATTATGTCACTATTTTTATACGGGTGCATCTCTGAGCTTCATCTATATGAATAAAGTGTTGCACTTTGGAACAAGTTTGTGTTCGACATAAATATCAAGGTCACCAAATGTGTTACCGGCTCATAAACTATTAGCAATGGAATCTGTGGAATTCTCTGCCACAGAAGGTAGTTGAGCCAGTTCATTGGCTATATTTAAGCGGGAGTTAGATGTGGCCCTTATGGCTAAAGGGATCAGGGGGTATGGAGATAAGGCAGGTACAGGATACTGAGCTGGATGATCAGCCATGATCATATCGAATGGCGGTGCAGGCTCGAAGGGCCGAATGGCCTACTCCTGCACCTATTTTCTATGTTTCTATGTTTCTAAGTCTCCAAAGCATTGCACTTACTGGCAAGAGTATGCATTAATTTCAACACATGCATATTTTAGTTAGAAACATAGAACATAGAAACATAGAAGAATAGGTGCAGGAATAGGCCATTCAAGCCAGCACCGCCATTCAATATGATCATGGCTGATCACCTAAAATCAATACCCCATTCCTGCTTTTTCCCCATATCCCTTAATTTCTTTAGCCCTAAGAGCTAAATCTAATTCTCTCTTGAATTAACTTAATCTTGACTCGGAGTATGTTGTGATCTCCTGAGTCCTTACATTAGTAAAACAATCTGAGCGTGTTGGCATTTTACAAGAATGTAAACATTTTATTTGGTACGAAATCATGAGAGGAATAGATCGGGTAGACGCACAGAGTCTCTTGCCCAGAGTAGGGGATCAAGAACCAAAGGACACAGTTTTAAGGCAAGGGGGGAAAGATTAAATAGGAACTTGAGGAGTAACTTTTTCACACTGGGTGGTGGGTGTATGGAACCATCTGCTGGAGGAGACAGTTGAGGCAGGTACAATAACAGCATTTAAAAGACATTTGGACAGGTACATGGATGGGAAAGGTTAAGCGGAATACGTGCCAAACAGCCAAATGGGTTTAGCTTAGATGGAATACCTTGGTCATCACGGGTGAGTTGGGCTGAGGGGCCTATTTTCATGCCATATGACTCATTGATATTATTATGACAAACTTATCAAACCATCTGTGTAGGTATCCCTTTGAGAAACATTTGGACAGATACATGGATAGGACAGGTTTAGAGGAAAATGGGCTAACACTGGCAGGTGGGACTAGTGTGGATGGGACATGTTGGGCCAAACAAGGACCAAAGTTCCTGTTTCCACACTGTAAGTCTATAACTCTGTAATTGTCTGCTACAGTTTGTTCTCCATATTGTGTTTGCAATGGCAGGATGATCCAATGATTCCAGAGTAGTCATAGAGTCACACAACACTGAAACCCGGCTCGGCCTGCGGACTCGGGAGCTGCGGACTCCGGCTGCGGGAGGTGGCTGATCTGGAGGTCCGGGCCGCTGAGGAGGATGTTCACCGTCGGGGTTCGGCGTCGGCGTTCCACCAGCCCGGCGTGAGGGCCTGAACATCGGGCCACCCGGGGCGGCGACTGCGGGTGCTAGGAAGGCCTCGACCACGAGTGAACATCTGGGAAGAACGAAGGGGAGGCTGGCTGGACTATGGTGCCTTCCTCACCTTGGTGCCACTGTGTTATGTTGTGTCGTGGACTTTCAGTGTTTGTGCTTTTTTTAAAATTCTATTTTATTTTTAATATGTTTTATTATTTATTATTATTTATTTATTTTTATTTTTATGATACTGCCTGTAAGGGAAATTCATTTCGTTGTCTCTAACTGAGACAATGACAATAAATTTGAATACGAATACAATACAACACTGAAACCGGCCCTTCAGCCCAGAATGTCCCTGCTGCCAATTGAGCAGCCCACTACAGTAATCCAATGTACCAACACTAGGTCCGTAGATTCACATTGCTTGGCGGTTCAGCTGTTTAATTAAATGTTGTGGGACTACCTTCCTTCATCAGCTCAGACAGTGGATTCCAGATTGTAACCACTCTGAGTGAATACATTCTTTCTGAGACTGAGATCACTTTCATCCATACCTCAAACATCTGCCCTCTAGTTTTAGAACCTGTGTATGCTGCCCATGGATTTGTAACCTAAACGTCACATTGTTGTTGAACTCTGGGTCACACTGCCATATACGTAGACTTGTTTCAACAGACCCCTTTTATAACTGATTTCAGATATAGCGGACAGACCGAGGAACACCACTTCAGCTTGCACCGCCAACCTAGCCCTGGCTTCCTACACCATGCACGGCCTGCAAGGTGCACCAGCGAGTCCTTTCTCACTCACTGCATGGTCTGGCTGATGCAGCTGTTGTTACGGCTCATGTTGTAGCCCCTGGGGACAGCACTTTCTTTAGGTTGCTGCCAACAACAGGACGCCCTTGTTCACTGTGAGGCTCCCTCCCCTCTCACCAGCTGGCCGCCTCTTTCTGTCGCTTTGTCCACTTCCCCCTTCACCGCCAACTCCTCCTTCACCCAGAGTGAGTCTACTCGGTCTCCCCTTTCCCCCTCCCCCCCCACCCTCCACCGCCGCTGCCTCCTCCTCCTCCCCCCCCCCCCCCCCCCCCCCCAGGGTCGTCAACATACTCCACCTCGGAAGCGGGCTGTGGACAAAGTGACTGCCGACAGGAGCTGGTGAGAGGGGAGGGAGCGCCACGGTGACCAACAGCATCCTGTCAGTGGTGGTGGCCTGAAGAAAGTGCTGACGGCCAGGGGCTGCAGTAACAGCCACCTCAACAAGACCTGGTGCAGCTGCTGGTGAAGTAGGGCTCGCTGGTGCAGACCAGTGGCATCAGTGCCTAGTTGTAAGGTGAAACAACACAAATTGCTGGAGTAACTCAGCAGACTGAATCAGTCTGAAGGAGAGTCACAACATCACCTGTTCATGTTCTCCAGAGATGCTGCCTGACCTGCTGAGTTCCTCCAGCACTCATTTGTGTATTAACTATCGTCTGCCGTTCTTTGTTTCAACTACATACAATGATAACTACATACATTACTCAGTAATAGCAGACAATCAGCAATAACGGACTCCACTCCTCATCGCCCTAATGTTCATTATAAGGAGGGTTTACTGTAAGCTTAATAGTTGCTCACTGTATATCCCTCTAATTGTCCCTATGGAAGCAATCCAGCTTTCTCTCTCCTCGCATTGATACTATTGGTTAAGTCTAATTATAAGAGAGTGTTTCATAGAAACATAGAAAATAGGTGCAGGAGTAGGCCATTCGGCCCTTCGAGCCTGCACCGCCATTCAATATGATCATGGCTGATCATCCAACTCAATATCCTGTACCTGCCTTCTCTCCATACCCCCTGATCCCTTTAGCCACAAGGGCCACATCTAACTCCCTCTTAAATATAGCCAATGAACTGTGGCCTCAACTAACTTCTGTGGCAGAGAATTCCACAGATTCACCACTCTGTGTGAAAAATGTTTTCCTCATCTCGGTCCTAAAAGACTTCCCCCTTATCCTTAAACTGTGACCGCTTGTTCTGGACTTCCCCAACATCGGGAACAATCTTCCTGCATCTAGCCTGTCCAACCCCTTAAGAATTTTGTAAGGGCTCAATCTTCTAAATTCTAGCGAGTACAAGCCGTTACCTAAACCTTGGCAATAGAAATGAATCTCTAAATATACCAGGCAAAAGATCCACTTCTTGAAACGACCAGAAATACTTCGTTTTTTTGTAAAAAATATTGAAAACAACGATGAAATTTAAAGATGGTTGAATGAAAATAGTAATATATTTCAAATATCGTGTGTTTTCTGGCCATGATTAGAAGTCATTTTTGAAGTATTCCCGATTACTTTAAATTTCAATGATGTAATTACATTTTGCCAGAAAGGTTTCATTGAGCAACTTGCAGCTTGGTTGGATAATCTAATCCCCCAGATCCCTTTCACACTGGTGATTTTAGCAGCCGATGTCTAAAATAATTTGATCAGCTTTGATGGTCTTCAAATAAAGGTTAAAAAGTCCATCCCAGTTGGAGCTGCAGGCTTTACTGTACTTCACCCTTGAATTGCCT
Organism: Amblyraja radiata; assembly: GCF_010909765.2. NCBI lineage: Eukaryota > Metazoa > Chordata > Chondrichthyes > Rajiformes > Rajidae > Amblyraja > Amblyraja radiata. The sequence continues at coordinate 149,357,756 of NC_045957.1, read as the reverse complement.
TTGGTGTAGTGTACGTGGTCATTCACCAACAATATACCAATTACTCAGTCACCACCCTGTCTATGTATTGCTACCCGCATCTCACAGAATCACAATGTGTTTGGGTTCTTTTTGCTGACGAATGATATAGATATAGCTCTTAGGGCTAATGGAATCAAGGGATATGGGGTACTGACTTACATAGAAACATAGAAATATAGAAAAATGGGTGCAAGAGTAGGCCATTCGGCCCTTCGAGCCTGCACCGCCATTCAATATGATCATGGCTGATCATCCAGCTCAGTATCCTGTACCTGCCTTCTCTCCATACCCCCTGATCCCTTTAGCCTCAAGGGCCACATCTAACTCCTTCTTAAATGTAGCCAATGAACTGGCCTCAACTACCTTCTGTGGCAGAGAATTCCACAGATTCACCACTCTCTGTGTGAAAAATGTTTTTCTCATATCGGTCCTAAAAGATTTCCCCCTTATCCTTAAACTGTGGCCCCTTGTTCTGGACTTCCCCAACATCGGGAACAATCTTCAACATCTAGCCTGTCCAACCCCTTAAGAATTTTGTAAGCCATAATTATATTGAATGGTGCTGCTGGCTCGAAGGGCCGAATGGCCTATTCCTGCACCTATTTTCTATATGTTTATATGAAGTATTTTCATATTCAATCTTCTGATTTTGTGAAGAAATATGACCTGATCGGAGTTGTAGTTGTTCTACAGGTTTGTGATAGTGACCATATTGGCTGGTTGGATCATGATTTTGTTTGGCAACACGGAAGCCCAGGAATGAAGATGGCAAGAGGTGGTAAACACTGGCCGGTCCATCACGGATACCGATCCACCCAACATTGAGGGGATCTATAGGAGGTGCTATCTCAAACAGGCAGCCAGTTTCATAAAGTATCCACACCACACTGGCTATACTGTCATTTCACTCCTACCATTGGGAAGATGGTATATGAGTCTGAAATCCCTAACGTCCAGGTTCATGAAGAGCTTCTTCCCAACGACCATCAAGCTATTGAACACTATAATAGACAATAGACAATAGGTGCAGGAGTAGGCCATTCGGCCCTTCGAGCTAGCACCGCCATTCAATGTGATCATGGCTGATGATCCACAATCAGTACCCCGTTCCTGCCTTCTCCCCATATCCCCTGACTCTGCTATCTTTAAGAGACCTATCTAGCTCTCTTGAAAGTATCCAGAGAACCGGCCTCCACTGCCCTCTGAGGCAGAGAATTCCACAGACTCACAACTCTCTGTGAGAAAAAGTGTTTCCTCGTCTCCGTTCTAAATGGCTTACTCCTTATTATTATAAACTCCAACTAAATTGAATTGAATTGAATAGAATGTAATAACTTTTATTAGCCAAGTATGTATATAGGACATACAAGGAATTTGCCTTGATAGGACTAGGGACTTGGGGCTTTGTTTTTTACAGTATATTGTGTTTTTATTCATGAAACCTTTATTTCTGTTTGTTAATTACATTAAGTACTCTGTTTACAAACATGTTGTGCTGGTGCTGCAAGTAAGAATTCCATTGTTCCATATCAGTACATGTGACAATAAATACTCATGATTCTTGAGATTTCATTAATTTTAACCTATCAAAGGTAAATCGTATACAGCATTTAGGTTTAATTGTAAAATTTTGTGGGCCACATTCAACCCAAAGAGTTTACTCGTTTTCAGTGATTGTTGGAAAATCCCTGCCCTGCACCCAACAACAAACGTTGCAATGTTAGTACAATACAATACAATACAACATAATTTGGTTTCTACAGTCATACAAACAAGAAAAAGAACCAAGACACAACACAATTTACACAAACATCCATCACAGTGAATCTCCTCCTCACTGTGATGGAAGGCAAAGTCTTATCTCTCCCCTGCACTCCTCGTTCTCCTCCCGATGTCAGAGTCAAAGCCCCCGGCGGGCGATGGTAATTGTCCTGCGGCCATTAACGCCGCGCTCCGGGTCTTGTTGTTGGAGCCCCCGGCGGGCGCTAGCAAAGTCCCGCAGCAATTCAAAGCCGCGCCGGGCGATGGTAAGTGTCCCCGCTCCAGGTACTCTTCGACCCCGCAACTTGGGCGGGAGAAGTCGCCGTTGCGGAAGCCCCGAAAAGCGGTCTCCCAGCAGGGACCCGCGGGCTCCCGGTATTACTGTCTACCAGACCTGCGGTTGGAGCCTCCGAATCTCCGTGGGTCAGGTCGCAGCCGAGCGCCACCACAGCTCCACCCTCTCCGAACTCGGCCAGCTCCGCGATGGTGGGTAAGTCCGCAGCTCCGCGACTGGAGCCCCAGGTCGTTCCGGTTGGAGGCCGCACCACGTTGCTCAGCCCCAACGACAACGGAGACCCGACAGAGAAAAGGTCGGGTTTTCCGTGCAGGGGAAAGATTTTAAAAGTTTCCCCACCCCCCGCCCCCCACACACACATATACCCCGTCAAACAAAAATAAAAACTACATTGAAACGAGACAAAAAATAATAAAAAGACAGATGGACTGCAGAGGCCGCTGCGACGTGAGTCGTGACTGCGACGTGACTGCGATCATAGTCTCCCCAGTGAATATAATGGAGTCACTGGAAACAATTCAGGACTGGCATGGAGGGACAAGCTCATTCTGGGCTCTAGTCCAGTTTAGTTAGTTTAGATTAGTTTATTGTCAAGTGTAGTGAGGTACAATAAAAAGCGTTTCTGTTGCATACGCTCCAGTCCGCGGAAAAACTATACATGACTACAGTTCAAGCCGTCTCCAGTGCACAGATACAGGATAAAGGGAATAAAGGGTTTAGTCCAAGGTAACATCCAGTAGAGTCTGATTAAAGCTAGTCCAAGGGTCTCTGATGAGATAGTAGGTAGGTCAGGTCAGGACCGCTTTCTAGTTGGTGATAGGATTGTTCAGTTGCCCGATAACAGCTGGGAAGAAACTGGAGGTATGCGTTTTCACACATCTCTATCTCTTGCCTGAGGGTAGGGTAGATCCTTTGTTAAGGGCCTGTCCCACTGTACGAGGTCATTCCTGAGTTTCCCCTGATTCGAACTCGGAGATTTACGGTAATAGCTGCTCGTAGGCACTCGGGGCTCTCGTGTACATTTTTCAACATGTTGAAAAAAACTCACGAGCTTACCGCGTTTCCCGAGTACCTGCCGTTAGCGTTACGAGCCGTTAAGAGACGCCCCGAGCTCTGACGTATCTGCTACGTACATTCTACGTACTTACCACGAGTTTGATTTTTTTTTAAACTCTGGAGAGCTCTTGGGTAAAGTCGTATAGTGGGACAGGGCCGTTAGGTGGCAATCAGATCAAGAATGGTTTTGAACAAAATAAAGGCAGCAACAGAGGACAACATAAAGCTTGTTTGACTTTTACAAACGGCATCTATCTTCACGGGCATTTATTTTAATCAATAATTGTCAGCTGATTTCTGCAATGTGTTTATCCTCATTCTATGTCAATCTTAATCTCTAAATCTGTTCTAATAAATCCATTTCCTGAACTGGGATTGCAACTCGCATTTTGTTTGTTCTCCCCTCTATTTCCTCTCTCTGCCTGTTTCCAGTCCAGAAAGATTGCCCACTATCAAAATGTTAACTTGTATTTACTTTATTTCAGATGTTATCTGACCTCTGGTGCAGTTCCACAATCATGGCATTTATTGTTTCTTGTGCTGTTTGACAATTTGTTCACTGGTTTTTATTTTCTTGAATTTGTTGAAATCTAAATTATGAGAAAAACATTGGTTGTGCTAATGTGTTGCTTCTGGTTCATTGTTTATAGAGGTTGTTGTGGAGGTGGGTAACTAGTTGGGTAGCACAGATGCTATTGTTTTTTTTCTAAATATAAGAAGAAGTGCGCTATCATGCAACTAGACCAACATCCCGGCAGGCAGGTTTGCTGATGCTACACGGTGGGTTTAAACTAAATTGGCAGAGAAGCGGGATCTCATACAGGCTAAGACAGGTGCGAGGTTAGAAATTGGTATAGAGGGGGGGGTTAGAGAAGGTTTAGTGGACAGAATGGACAGGTGAAAGGCAAACGGCGAGCGAGGAAGGAGGGTTGGTTCAAACTGCATGTATTTTAATGCAAGGGGCCTGATAGATAAGGCAGATTAGCCCAGGCCAGGGAGAGGTACGAGGGTCTGGGATGTTGTAGCCATTACTGAAACCTGGTTAAGGAGCAGTACTAGCAGCTCAATGTTCCAGGGTTCAGTAGCTTCCACTACCTGCAACCTCCGGCAACCACCTTCAACTAGCATCGCAACCGGCTTCCACTAAAAAATTACAGATTTTTAAAACGGCAACCTATTTTTAGTCACGGCCGGTTTTGAAATTTTTGAAATAATCGCCGGAACATAGAAGAAGCGGAAACCACTTTCGACCATTAGGGAGACTGACAAAAACCTTCAGGAACCGCACGGAAACATTGGGTGGGGTGCAAAGTCTCCAGAGGTTTCCGTTAAGGTTTCCTAAGTGGGACAGGGGCATGAGGCTATAAGGGGGGAGCTGAGGAACAATAAAGGGATGATCACTTTGTTGGTGGTGTGCTACACACTCCCGAATAGTCAATGGGAATTAGAAGAACCAATATGCCAGGAGATTGCAGACAGCTGCACATCAAATAAAGTTGTTGCAGCTGTAAAGAGGAGTCATAACACACTGTGTCTTTACTACTGTTTATTCATGATACACATACGTTGCTGCCCTAGCTGTTCGTGGTCTGTCACCGGAACTAGAGAGGGAGATCAATGGGTGGGAAGGTTGTAATTATACTTGTGATATGGGGAGTGGTTAGTAGTGGTGAGGTCACTATGTTAAAGGTACATGCACATGTCGTCTACAAGGCCCCCACTCTTAGTCACGTGTGCGACAAAAATATGAACAAATGTGGAATACATCTCTTCTCATTCTGAAAACATTACAGGTATATTGTTTTGTATTGTACATATGATTCATATTTTTTTCAAAGTTTATCAAGTGAAATATTTATGTTATGCTGACAATGATTGTTTAGGGTCAGAGGTCAAATATGACCGGTCACTCATGTGATTTCACACAGAAGCATTTTATTCATAAATCAGTTTTATGTTACAAACTTTGAAACATATAAGATTGTTAAGGGTTTGGACACGCTAGAGGCAGGAAACATGTTCCCGATTCTGGGGGAGTCCATAACCAGGGGCCACAGTTTAATAAAGAGTAAGCCATTTAGAACGGAGACGAGGAAACACTGTTTCTCACAGAGAGTGGTGAGTCTGTGGAATTCTCTTCCTCAGAGGGCGGTGGAGGCAGGTTCTCTGGATACTTTCAAGAGAGAGCTAGATAGGGCTCTTAAAAATAGCGGAGTCAGGGGATATGGGGAGAAGGCAGGAACGGGGTACTGATTGGGGATGATCAGCCATGATCACATAGTTCAAAGGGGTGAATGGCCTACTCCTGCACCTATTGTCTATTGTCTAAACTCTTGTGAATTTTAAAAAGCTAGAATGTTCATATCTTTAGCAGATGCATTATAGTTCTGTAGGTAGGAAAATAGCAATGAATAAGATTAATTTCTTGCAATGATTTTTTCATGTATTACTTTATGTGATGCCATTTGGTAATGTGTGTGACCTTTTGGTTCACTTTCCAAAGAATGGCTCAGAAAGGGATTTTTACTTTCCCAATATTGACTGGGAAAATCATAGTGTGAAGGGTTTAGATGGGGTGCAATTTCTCGAAAGTGTTCAGGAGAGTTTTCTCCAGCAGTATGCTTTCTCCAGAAGTATCGATAGAGGTGGGAAATTTGTAACAGCTTGAGTCACAGCAGTGATACCTACAGTATCAACAGTTAGTGTTTGTTATTTGCAGTAATTTCCAAAGATTTCCAATTGCTTCAATTATTTTATCAATGGTAGGGTAAAGTTGTTGGGATTTTTTTCAGTGAAAGTTTTGATTATGAGCAGCAGTGTGCCCTGGTTAGCTGATCTGCTCCCCCAAGTCAACTCTCTATGTTAATTTTAATAACCTGCATTAAAAACCGATTGAAGAATAAATTAATTCTGAACAGGATTTGGCTGCATGGCCTCGTGAGCCTGCACTGCCATTTAATAAGATTGCTCCTTTTCTGATGTAACCTTTAATCCCATATCTTATCAAAAACCACCTAAATCGCCTTTTAAAATATTCAAAGCTTCTGCATCCACTGACCTGTAAAGAAGAAAACTCCAAGGACCAAGAATCCATGGAAGATATTTCCCTTAATCTTTATCGTAAATGGGTGACCATATATTTTTGAATGTTATTCTCCAGATCTCCTGGGAGAAGAAACATTCTCACCACATCCATCCTATTTTTGAATCATAGAATGGTTAGAACAGTGGAAAAGGTCAACCAGCACATCATGTAATGTCAGCTTGTTACCAGAGCATGTCTCTAGTTCTGATACCTGCCCCATTTTCTGCAGCGTTGCAACTCTTTCTCCACCTTCTGTTGTTGCAGTTCCCTCGTGAAGGCAACAATACAATCTGATCATTCACATCTGCAGGCAGTACATTCCAGATTCCAATGTGTTGTGCAAAAAAACATTTTTCTTCATGTCACTCCTAACCCTCTCCTCCTTAATCAACCTCTCATCCTTAACTCCTCCACCAATGGAAACCACCTCCCATTGTCCACTCTGTGATTGTTGATTATACTTTTTATAAAACCTCACCTATTCCAGATATCAGATATCTACAGTAATAAACCTTCCATGAACTGAGAAGGTTGGACAAACTTGGATTATTTTCTCTGGAATGCTGGAGGGGGAGGGAGATTTACAATCTCCGTACACTTCATTTAATTTTTCTGCCAAAATGTGGAATTTCACTATTTCCCCAATCCACAGTCTTTCCTAAATGTCCTTTTATGACATAGAGACATAGAGAATAGGTGCAGGAGGCCATTCGGCCCTTCGAGCCAGCACCGCCATTCATTGCGATCATGGCTGATCGTCCCCAATCAATAACCCGTGCCTGCCTTCTCCCCATATCCCTTGTTTCCACTAGCCCTCCATCTAACTCTCTCTTAAATCCATCCAGTGATTTGACTTCCAATGCCCTCTGTGGCAGGGAATTCCTAAATTCACAACTCTCTGGGTGAAAAAGTTTTTTCTCACCTCAGTCTTAAATGGTCTTTCCTTTATTCTGAGACTGTGACCCCTGGTTCTGGATTCGCCCAGCATTGGGAACATTTTTCCTGCATCTAGCTTGTCCAGTCCTTTTATAATTTTATATGTTTCTATGATATCCCCTCATCCTTCTAAACTTCAGTGAATACAAGCCTAGTCTTTTCAATCTTTCCTCATATGACAGTCCCGCCATCCCCTTTAATTGATCAATTTTAAAGGTTTACTGTAAAAGTTGAATAACAAAGTTACAATTCATCTGCTATTATAACACGGGATTAATATATATGTTCCTTAAAATCTGACTATTTGACCAAGAAGTTTTGCTTGAATCTATCTCTAAAGTTTTCTCACGTTGCACAGTATTGAGTTTTGTCTGTTAATACTCCTTTGACATTCCTTGCATTGTGTTACTTCATTTAAAGGCACTATATTACTGCATGGTGTTATTGGTTAGCCTACTGGTCAACCAACAGAATGTTTGTGTGGAACTGTGGCACCATGTGGTATAGAATCTCCTTTTGCAAGACACGGAGACAAAGGAAATAAATTGGATTGATCAACCTCAGGAGAGGGGATAAAATCCATTAAGAGCAACATCAACACTCTCATGGTAACAAAGTAAATGATAAATTGAAGGGCCATGACAGGAATATTTACTTCAATTTTTGGAATGTGGCCAACACTGGCAAGGCCAGCATTTATTGCCCATCCCCACTTGTCCTTGAGAAGGTGGTGGCACACCAGCACCTTAAACCACTGTAGTCCTTCTGGTGATGCCATTCAATAATGCTGTTGAGCAATGTTCCAGGATTAGGTACACTATTCTGTAGCTTCTCATGTAAAGATTCATCACATCACCAAATCACCCAAAATCCTGTCTTTTGGAATCCAGGACCTACATTCATCCCCTACATGCATCATTCTATTTATTTTCAGGGATCATGTTATCTCCTTTAACTCAAAGCTAATGAGGCATTTTAACAAACTCTGCACTCCTTGATTTATTGTTATTCTATTGATCTCCTGGTTTGTCATCTAGCCGATCACTAATAGACAAATTGCAGCATTTAGTGATGCTGTGTGACTTGTTCAGCAATGTGTCTGATTGGCAACTTTACAAAATATCTTCATCCAAACATTGGTTGTTTTCAACTTGGTATTTATCAGAGATTTCATACACAGAATAGTTTTTAATCAATCTTTAAGTAATTGTTTTTTTTAGTTTTATAGAAACATAGAAAATAGGTGCAGAAGGAGGCCATTCGGCCCTTCGAGCCAGCACCGCCATTCATTGTGATCATGGCTGATCGCCCCCTATCAATAACCCGTGCCTGCCTTCTCCCCATATCCCTTGACTCCACTAGCTCCACTAGCTTTTAGTTTTAGAGATAGAGGGCGGAAAAAGGCCCTTCGGCCCACTGAGTCCATGCAGACCATTGATCATCCATACACTAGTTATATGTGGAATTGCATCATCAGATTGTGGAGAAAGTGTTGCAACGCTGCAGACAATGGGGCAGGTATCAGAACTAGAGACATGCTCTGATAGCAAGCTGACATTAAATGATGTGCTGGTTGACCTTTTCCATTGTTCTAACCATTCTATGATTCAAAAATAGGATGGATGTGGTGAGAATGTTTCTTCTCCCAGGAGATCTGGAGAATAGCATTCAAAAATATATGGTCACCCATTTACGAAAAAGATTAAGGGAAATATCTTCCATGGATTCTTGGTCCTTTGAATTATCTTCTTTACAGGTCAGTGGATGCAGAAGCTTTGAATATTTTAAAAGCAGATTTAGGTGGGTTTTGATAAGATATGGGATTAAATGTTACATCAGAAAAGGAGCAATCTTATTAAATGGCAGTGCAGGCTCACGAGGCCATGCAGCCAAATCCTGTTCTGAATTAATTTATTCTTCAATCAGTTTTTGATACAGGTTATTAAAATCAACATAGAGAGTTGACTTGGGGGAGCAGATCAGCTAACCAGGGCACGCTGCTGCTCTTAATCAAAACTTTCACTGAAAAAAAACTACAATTTTGCCATTGATAAAATAATGAAAGCAATTGGAAATATTTGGAAATTACTGCAAATAACAAACACTAACTGTTGATACTGGAGGTATCACTGCTGTAATTCAAGCATCTCTCTGAACGTGTCCTATCCTTGTACCTGTCTAATTGTTTCTTAAACAGTGACAAAAAGATTGTTGCATGTTGTTTGTGAGAAAGGTATAGGCTGCAGGATGTTGTTGGCAAGTTGGACAATGGCAGGTGGGATTTACTCTTGCTAAGGATGTGGTGATACATTTTGGAGGATCCAATAAGGATAGGGCATATGCAATAATTGGTAGGGTCCTACTGGGTATTGAGGACCAAAGGTATCTTGATTCACAAGTCAATAGTTCCCTGAAAGTGGCAGCACTGATAGATAAAGTGTTGATGTTTGCCTTCATTATCCCCCTGTCCCACTTATGCCCCTGTCCCACTTAGGAAACCTGAACGGAAACCTCTGGAGACTTTGCGCCCCACCCAAGGTTTCCGTGCGGTTCCTGGAGGTTGCAGGTGGTTGCCGGAGGTTGCAGGTAGTGGAAGCAGGTAGGGAGACTGGCAAAACCTCCGGGAACCTCATGGAAACCTCCGGGAACCTCACTAGCATTTTGCCCGAGATGTCATGTTTAAAGAACAGAAGAGACTGGATAGGCTGGCTTTGTATTCCTTGGAGCTGAGGAGGCTGAGGGGGACCTGATGGAGAATTATAAGAGGCATACTAGACTAAGTGGGACTCGTTGGGTCCCAGCATCACACAGGAGGGTCATCCAACGCAATATTCCACCTTTCCACCAATTCTAATATTCGTGGCCAGTTGGGGGGGGGCTTTCTGGAGCGCTAGTATGGGTGTTGTGGGCTGAAGACTGGTTTCCAGAGGGCTAGTATGCAAATTGTGCGCCAAATCGATTCTTGGGCTGGCGTCTCAGTCAATCAAACCTGTTGTGCTGGCAACTCACTCACACGGCTGGTGGGCTGGTAGTTGACTCACGGCAGTTTCATACCATTTGAAGTAGGGTGCAAAGCCACTAAAGACAGCGAGTCGTGACCTCTCCCTCTTCCATCTTGCAGAGACTGAGCCACACCCACATTTCCGGGTTTTATAACCCCTCCCCCTCCACCGGAAAAGGTGTGGCTTTCATGGAGTGATTGACAGGAGAGAGATTCTCAACATTTAAAAAAAAACTAATAACACTTTTATTTTTCATTGATGGGAAGAATTCTCTGCATCTGCTCAGCGGAGGGGGGCTGAGTAAGATGGCCAAAATCACAGCCGTAAGTGGTAGCGTTTTATCTAAAATCAATATACAGTGCAAACAGGAAGTAAGTGCATTTACAGTAGTGCCTTTTAACTTCAAGCCAAAGCATCCAAGCCACCATTTGCAGTAAGTAGTGCCTTTCAACGTCAAAGCTCCCAAGCCACCATTTGCAGTAAGTAGTGCCTTTCAACGTCAAAGCTCCCAAGCCACCATTTGCAGTAAGTAGTGCCTTTCAACGTCAAAGCTCCCAAGCCACCATTTGCAGTAAGTAGTGCTTTTCAACTTCAAGCCAATGCACCCACGCCCCCATTTACAGTAAGTAATGCATTTTAACTTCAAGCCATTGCACCCAAGCCACCATCTGCAGTAAGAAGTGCCTTTCAACTTCAAGCCACACCCAAGCTACCATTTGCAGTAATTAGTGCCTTTCAACTTCATGCCACCATTTGCAGTAAGTAATGCCTTTCAACTTCAAGCCAATGCACCCACGCCCTCCCCATTTGCAGTAAGTAGTGCCTTTCAACTTCAAGCCACACCCAAGCTACCATTTGCAGTAAGTAGTGCCTTTCAACTTCAAAGCTCCCAAGCCACCATTTGCAGTAAGTGGTGTCTTTCAACTTCAAGCCACCATTTGCAGTAAGTAATGCCTTTCAACTTCAAGCCAATGCACCCACGCCCCCAATTTGCAGTAAGTAGTGCCTTTCAACTGCAAGCCAAAGCACCCAAGCCACCACTTGCAGTAAGTTGTGTCTTTCAACTTCAAGCCACACCCAAGCTACACCCAAGCCACCATTTGCCGTAAGTAATGCCTTTCAACTTCAGGCCATTGCATCCAAGCCACCACTTGCAGTAAGTAGTGCCTTTCAACTTCAAGCCACCATTTGCAGTGCCTTTCAACTTAATGCCAAAGCACCCAAGCTACAATTTGCAGTAAGTAATGCCTTTCAACTTCAAGCTAATGCACCCATGCCCCCATTTGCAGTAAGTAATGCATTTTAACTTCAAGCCATTGCACCTACACCACCATTTGCAGTAAGTAGTGCCTTTCAACTTCATGCCACCATTTGCAGTAAGTGGTGTCTTTCAACTTCAAGTCACACCCAAGCCACACCCAAGCCTCCATTTGCAGTAAGAGGTGCCTTTCAACTTCAAGCCAAAGCAACCAAGCCACCATTTGCTGGAAGTAGTGCCTTTCAACTTCGCCAAAGCCTACAAGCCCCCATTTGCAGTAAGTAGTGCCTTTCAACTTCAAGCCAAAGCAACCAAGCCACCATTTGCAGTAATAGTGCCTTTCAACTTCAAACCAAAGCTCCCAAGCCACCATTTGCAGTAAGTAGTGCCTTTCAACTTCATGCCACCATTTGCAGTAAGTAGTGCCTTTCAACTTCAAGCCACACCCACGCCCCCCATTTGCAGGAAGTAGTGCCTTTCAACTTCAAGCCAAAGCAACCAATCCACCATTTGCAGTAAGTAGTGCCTTTCAACTTCATGCCACTATTTGCAGTAAGTGGTGTCTTTCAACTTCAAGCCACACCCAAACCACCATGTGCAGTAAGTAGTGCCTTTCAACTTCAAGCCAAAGCAACCAAGCCACCATTTGCTGTAATAGTGCCTTTCAATTTCAAGCCAATGCACCCATGCCCCCCATTTGCAGCAAGTAGTGCCTTTCAACTTCAAGCCACACCCAAGCCATCATTTGCAGTAAGTAGTGCCTTTCAACCAAGGCAAAGCAACCAATCCACCATTTCTGGAGCGCTAGTATGAACCATTTTAGAACCAATAGTCATTTTTTTGCAAGCTTTAGAACCAATAAACATTTTTTTGCAAGCTTTAGAACCAATAGACTTTTTTGCAAGCTTTAGAACCAATAGAGACATTTTTTTGCAAGCTTTAGAACCAATAGATACACTTTTTGCAAGCTTTAGAACCAATAGAGACACTTTTTGCAAACTTTAGAACCAATAGAGACACTTTTTGCAAGCTTTAGAACCAATAGAGACACTTTTTGCAAGCTTTAGAACCAATAGAGACACTTTTTGCAAGCTTTTGAACCAATAGACATTTTTTTGCAAGCTTTTGAACCAATGGACATTTTTTGGCAAGCTTTCGATCCAATAGAGACACTTTTTGCAAGCTTTAGGACCAATAGAGACACTTTTTGCAAGCTTTAGAACCAATAGAGACACTTTTTGCAAGTTTTGAACCAATAGACATTTTTTTGCAAGCTTTAGAACCAATAGACACATTCTGCAAGCATTTTAGAATGTAAGGGCACTTACATTTGAGTAGACATGTGTTCAGTGTTATTCACAGCTCAGAGAAACGTGACCCTCTGCCTTCCTCCAGCTTGCAGACACTGATTGAGGCACACCACTTCCTGGTTTTATAGTCCTTCCCCCCAGCAGAGAGAATGGGGAATTTTGTAAAAACATTAATATCTCTGTCATTTTTAATCGACGGGAGAATTCCTCGGCACACATGCGGCGGAGGGGGGCTCTGAGCAAGTTGGCCAAAAATGACGGCCGTAGGTGGCGGCGTTCTCTCGGAAATCGCAGCACAGAAAGCCAAAACCGGTCAAGAACAGACCTTTAGTAATATAGATGTAGGGTAGATGTCAAGGAACATTTGCTTTGCCAGAGGTGTCTGAGACTAGATGACACGGGTTTCAGTTAAGGTGTAATAGGTTTGGAGGAGATGTAAGGAGGCATTTTTTCACCCAGTCGATGGTTACAACCTGGCCTGGGAAGATGGTTGGGTTAGGTTGGGTACTCTCACAACATTTCAGCAACATTTGGCAGAGCACCTGAATAATCAAGGCGTAGAAGGCTATGGACCACTGCTTTTCTATGGTATTCAAGGGTCTGAAAAAGGGTCTCGACCTGAAATGTCGCCTTATCCAAGTTCTCCAGAGATGCTGCCTGACCTTGTGGGGGAGAGGGGGAGGGGGAGGGGGAGGGGGAGGGGGAGGGGGAGGGGGAGGGGGAGGGGGAGGGGGAGGGGAGGGGAGGGGGAGGGGGAGGGGGAGGGGGGGGGGGAGGGGGAGGGGGAGGGGGAGGGGAGGGGGAGGGGGAGAGAGTTTTATTGTCATATGACCCATTTAGAACAATGAAATTCTTACTTGCAGCTGTACAACAGAATATGTAAACATAGTACACTGTAAATAATATAGTAAAAGAGAAAAAAGTGTGTGTGTGTATATATACACATATAGTCACATATACACACACTATATATATATACACACATATACACACACACTTGAATATATACACATACACGCACACATACACATAAAAAACAAACAATGATAGTACCATGATAGTCTGTGTAGCTCAGAGTTTATTTGTGGTTTGTCGTGTTTAATAGCTTGTAGTTTGTAGGGAACAAGTTGTTCCTGAACTTGGACGTGTCAGGCTCCTGTAACTTCTTCCCGATGGCAGGGGTGAAATGAGTGGCCGGGGTGGTGTAGGTCTCTGATGATGCTGGCTGTCTTTTTGAGACAGCAACTCTAGTAAATCCCTTTGATGGTCACTCCAGCACTTTGTGTCAATTTGTGTAAACCTGCATCTGCAGTTGATTGTTTGTACAATAATCACTGGTTCTTCCCTTTAAAGAGAGCTTATAGAAACTTGAAAGTCATGTACCCAATGTGGACCTGAGAATTGAAAATGTTATCATGGCCTGCATTGCAGCGTGACATTTCATTGTTATTTCAAAACATAGATCTTTGAATCTACCCGAGGTGATCGGAGACATGTGAGACATTCGAAAATCTGTAAAATTTTAAGTGAACTTTAGTCACAAGAAGACATAATGTTTTAAAACTTCAAAAAAATGAATGAAAAAGTCATTAAAATGATTGAAAAGAATATTTTAATTCAAATTTCCAGTTAAACTAATTTTATCTTACTAAATAGTTTTCTGAGCCTTGCCCAGCATTTTCCATCCAATTAAATCATTGTGAAAATGCAACACATTGGGCCAGGAGCAACAATTTTCTGGTGAAATAATCTCTTGAACAATGAACGCAAATTGTGTCCAGATGATTGCCGTTGGATCCAGTGTTGGAGCACAGGGTTGTTGACCCCTGACCAATTGCCGGTAGCAATTTTCTCAGTTCTGCATATACTTGGACATTTTTAACAGCTTCTTAAATTGATGTCAGTTTTATTGGGTAATGATGCTGAATCTCTCAGTAATATTTCTCTGCACAATGTAGGTCATTAATTTCCTTAAGAAGGAGATTAGCTTAATCCAAGACTGACTGGAGAGAAAATAAATAGGAACTGCACAGGAAGGCAAGCCAGTGGAGCTATCAATGGTGGGTCTCTGAAAAGTGACCATTTTATCACTCTTTCCTCATTGAATTGCTTTTTTTTAAAGTTTGTCCCAATACAGCTTTTAGCAGTTTTAAAATGTTAACTTTTATGTATCATGTGTTGGGTAAAGCATTTTTTGCCCACTTTTGCCAATCATCTTAAATTGTGTTTAAATAAATGCTGCCTAATAATTGTTCACTTATTTTGTTATTAATAAACTAAAATAATGTTATTGTATGACATTTTCCTACTTAATGGAGGTGAATGAAATCGAGATGAAAGACCTGTACAGGTACGGTACTTTACACGGCTTTGTGATATCTTAAAGCAAATATAACTCAGGAATTAGAGTATAGAACATAAAACATAGAACTGTACAAAATAGGAACGGGCCCTTTGGCCCACAATCTGTTTGTACATGATCCACATCCCTCTGCTCCTTGCAATTCCACCTCCCTGGCTGGAAGCCTCTTAAATGCCACTAACATATCTGCCTTAACCACTCCTGACAATGCATTCCAGGCCCCCATTACTCTCCATGTGAAAAAGAAATCTCAGTTTCTCCCTCACTCACCTTACAGTTTTTGACTGTCTACCCTGTTTAAGCTGCATGCTCTCATAATGTTATTGTTATATACTTCTATCATGTCTCCCCTCACACTCGGATATTCCAGAGAAAACAATCCAAGTTGATCCAAAATCTCCCTGTTGCTGAAAGCCTCCAATCAGGCAGAGTTCTGGTAATCTCCTCTGCAACTTCCCCAAAGCCTCCATCCTCCCTGTATTAAGGCACAAATGCACAGAATACTCCAAATGCAGCCTAACCCAAGTCCTGTAGAGCCACTGTTGAAGCATTGTCACTTCTGAAGTGCAGAAAGTATTGCGGCTGCTGTTGTTTAGTCTCCAGATGAACAGAAAATATGGTTTTGTGATAGACAATAGACAATAGGTGTAGGAGGAGGCCATTCGGCCCTTCGAGCCAGCACCGCCAATCAATGTGATCATGGCTGATCATCCCCAATCAGCACCCTGTTCTCAAAAATATTGAGAAGGATCCTGAGGAGATATAGAATACAGAGATCAGGTAAAATAATTTAAAAATTGATACTCCTTATCTTGGTTTCTTCCATAACAGTTAGTCTATCAAAATTCACTACAGAGCAAATGTCAACATGCAGAATGATTTTGAAATACTAATCCTCAATTTGTAAGGGACCACAATCTAAAGTATGTAAAGTTGTAAAATGATGAAAGACACGGGGAAGAAGGTGAAAGCAAAAGTTGGTGGGTTATATTTGCTCATGGGTTCAAGTTTATTAATAATAGATAGCACGACTGAGGCAATGGAAAGGGTGAATGTGTAAGATGGTTAGCACTGGGCAAAGACTAATTAAACATTAATGTTGACTGATGATAAAGAGATGAACTGGGAAATATTGCAATTTTTATCCAGTTATCAGGCAGATATTACCTTAGAGGAATAACAGCATGGCAGAGCTTGCAGCTATGAAGAGAATCACAGAGAACTTGAAGTGTGAAATGAATCTGGAAAGTAAAGAAACAATATTGCAAAGAATTAATGTGGCAAAAGATATATATCACCGAGAGGCAAATCATTATAAAAGATTTAGCGATGTGTTAACTCCTTGCCGAGTACTGTTCATTGTCTGTCGCTAGGCTTGAACAGCTGACCTAATTAGCCAGGTTAATTTATGAGCTTTCATTGTGGAGATTGCCAGGATCTTCAACCAGTGGGGCATAATAGAGAAGCCAGACACTGTATATACACAGGCTACCCAAACAGCAGTGACTGGATCGCAAGCAGGAACAAATTAACTGTTCACCAACCCCTACTGTTACACCTTCTGTGATCAGGTAGCCCTGCACCTGGACTTCGTCAATGTAGCAAGGGCTCAATTACATAACCCTAAAAATGATGCAGCAATTCAAACATTGAAATTCAGGCAGAACATCATCTTTGTGATGCTGTTCAGTATGCTTTCTGCTTGCAGTACCGTCATATACAGTGTATTCAGAAAGTATTCAGACCACTTTTTCCACATTTTGTTACGTTACAGCCTTATTTAAAAATTGATTAAATTATTTTATTTTTTTATCATCAATCTATACACAATACCTCATAATAAAAAAGCGAAAACAGGTGTTTAGAAATTTTTGCAAAGTAATTACAAATAAATAACTGAAATATCACATTTGCAGAAGTATTCAGATCCTTTGCTCAGTACTTTGTTGAGGCACCTTTGGCAGCGGTTACAGCCTCAAGTCTTCTTGGGTATGACGCTGCAAGCTTGGCACACCTGTATTTGGGTAATTGCTCCCATTCTTCTCTGCAGATCCTCTCAAGCTCTGTCAGGTTGGATGGGGAGCATCGATGCACAGCTATTTTCAGGTCCCTCCAGAGATATTCGATCAGGTTCAAGTCCAGGCTCTGGCTGGGACACTCAAGGACATTCACAGACTTGTCACAAAGCCACTCTTGGCTCTGTGCTTAGGGTCGTTGTCCTGTTGGAAGGTGAACCTCTGCCCTAGTCTGAGGTCCAGAACGCTCTGGAGCAGGTTTTCATCAAGGATCTCTCTTTACTTTGCTCCGTTCATCTTTCCCTCGATCCTGACTAGTCTCCCAGTTCCTGCCCCACAGCATGATGCTGCCACCAACATGCTTCACCATAGGTATGGTATTGGCCAGGTGATGAGCGGTGTCTGGTTTCCTCCAAACATGACACTTGGCATTCAGGCCAAAGAATTCAATCTTGGTTTCATCAGACCAGAGAATCTTGTTTCTCATGCCTTTTGGCAAACTCCAAGCGGGCTGTCATTGCCTTTTACTGAGGAGTGGCTTCTGTCTGGCCACTCTACCATAAGGCCTGATTGGTGGAGGCGTGCAGATATAGTTGTCCTTCTGGAAGGTTCTCCCTTCTCCACAGAGGAATTCTGGAGCTCTGTCAGAGTGACCATCGGGTTCTTGGTCATCTCCCTGACCAAGGCCCTTCTCCCCCGATTGCTCAGTTTGGCTGGGCGACCAGCTCTATGAAGAGTCCTGGTGGTTCCAAAGTTCTTCCATTTAAGAATGACAGAGGTCACTGTGCTCTTTGGGACCTGCAATGCTGCAGAAATTGTTTTATACCGTTCCCCAGATCTTTGTCGGAGGTCTACGGATAATTCCTTCATCTTCACGGCTTGGTTTTTGCTCTGACATGCATTGTCAACTGTGGGACCTAATATAGACAGGTGTGTGCCTTTCCAAATCATGTCCAATCAAGTTAATTTACCACTGTTGGACTCCAATCAAGTTGTAGAAACATCTCACGGATAATCAATGGAAACAGGAGGAACCTAAGCTCAATTTTGAGTGTCATAGCAAAGGGTCTGAATACTTATGTAAATGTGATATTTCAGTTTTTTCTTTTTAATGACTGCAAAAATTTCTAAACACCTGTTTTCACTTCTTTGTTCTGGGGTATTGTGTGTAGATGATGATAAAACAAAAATAATTTAATCCATTTTAAAATAAGGCTGTAACGTAACAAAATGTGGAAAAAGTGATGGTGTGGTACTTTCTGAATGCTGTTCATTGGTGGCATGGGTCAGCAGAGTGCCCACCGCCTTTCCTTTCATCTTAAAGTGAGCTTACATTTCTTAAAGCTAAAATAGATAGCACTAGGATCTGTGCAAACAGTTAAACCTGACCTGTGAAACAATGAAGAAAGCCAGAGCATGGGGAGAGCATAGACTTTTCAAACACTGCATTTGTATCCATGGAGGAGGAGGCAGGAAAGAGGAGAGATTCCTGATTTCATCATGGGTCCAGGAGGATAACAAAGCAATCCAAATCAGGAACATAGAACAGTACAGGACAGGAACAGGGGCTTTGGCCCACAATATCTGTGCCAAACTCTTCTGGTTCAGACAGTTTAATGCTTAAACTGCTTGATTTGCAATGCACGCCTTGGGAAAACAAAATGTAGAAAGTTCTGACACTGAATTTTGATAGAATCTGGCTGGAAGATGGCACATAAAGTTAAAGTAATGGATCCAAGTGTACTGATTCAGAAAGGAACGTTGTCAGGCCAACATGTAACTCCAGTCACACTATTGGTCCGAAGAAAGGTCTCGACCCGAAAAGCCACTCATTCCTTCTATCCAGAGATGCTGCATGTTCCGCTGAGTTAAGGGCCTGTCCCACTTGCATGTGATTGCGTGCGTTTGGCGCGACCAAACGGAAGCGGTGTTCACGCAAAGTTTGCGCGTGACGTCATTTACGTCATGCTAACCAATCAGCTGGGCAGGAGGCGGGCCGACTGAATTTGGGCGTCGCATGCCGTCGGGCTGTGAAGTCATCACGCAACGCCACGCCGGGCAGTGACATCATCGCGCAACGCCACGCGCTAGACGTACGCTGTCAAGACGCTGCGTACGACATCAAGACGCTGCGTACGACCGCAATACGCCTGCGTGCCGACAGGCCGTTGGCGCGCGAAGCTTTCGGCCACTGCCAGAATTTCGGAGCCCCGCGTGATGTCGGGACCAGCCCCGCACAACTCCGTGCTTCTAAGTGGGACCGGTCCCGCGCGGCCATACGGTGCCCGTACGTCTCAAGCGACCTCGAGGTCGCGTAATTTGTGAGCCAAGGTCGCGTAAGTGGGACAGGCCCTTGACTCCAGCATTTTGTGTCTATCTTCAGTAGAAACGAGGAACTGCAGATGATAGTTTACTCAAAATGCAGGAGGAATTTAAGAGGTCATGCAGCATCCCGGGAGAACCATTCGCAGCTCTTCAATCCTGTTCACACCTTTGCTTTTATCTCTGGACTTTGTTTCGCTCATCTGCCTATCAAAACTTCCCTCGCCTATATCCACCTATTACCTGCCACGATTTGTCCTGCTCCTCCTTTCTTCCAGCTTTCTCCCGCAGCCCCCTACAATCATTGAAGAAGGATCCCCCACCCAAACCATCGCCTATCCATGTTCTTAAGAGATAGACACAAAATGCTGGAGTAATTCACCAGGTCAGGCAGCATCTCTGGAGCAAAGGAATAGGTGACACTTCGGGTCGAGGCCCTACATCAGACTCTCGAGCGCTTACCCCACCAGCACTTTGTATCTTTTTCCACTACCCATTAGTCTCAACTAAGTTCAAATCAAGACAAAGGTCATGAAGGATAATGTGAT
The DNA here is from genome assembly GCF_010909765.2 of Amblyraja radiata. Classification (NCBI taxonomy): domain Eukaryota; kingdom Metazoa; phylum Chordata; class Chondrichthyes; order Rajiformes; family Rajidae; genus Amblyraja; species Amblyraja radiata. Next base: position 149,337,785 of record NC_045957.1, on the reverse strand, counting down.
ATTGTCAGTGATGATACCTGACACACAAGGATTAACTTCCACACTGCTTGTTTTAATTAGTTTCTGCTCATCCAATTTATTTTAAAAGACTGGGCTCCTACTTTTCTGTTGCATATGCAACTTCAGACAAGTTCTGCTGTGATTCCAAATTTTGCACATTAAATAAACAGTGAGCAGATTTCATTTTGTATGTAAGTGGATGTCACTGTACATTTTGTCCGTCTATAACGACCGCTGAACTGAGGAAGAAGTTAAGAGGTGTGTTGAAGTCACGTATAAGCTACAATTGCAGATTTCTATCCCTGAAGGCCGATGAACTGGTGAGGCAGATGGACTTTTACAACAATCTGGCTGTTTCATGGTTACTTTATTAAAATTAGGTTTTTAACGATTAAAAAATGCAGTTTTATTTAATTACGTGAGTTTAAAATCCCCAGCTGCGGTGGGGAATTCAAACTCATGATGTTGGATCAATGATCCAGAACTTTAGCAGCCTGCGTACCATCTTCATGATGATGCTATTTTATCTCATTGTTATTTGTATAATTTTTTTGTTGTAAAGAGTCAACTGTATTTCTCAGCCTCAGGAGGCCCCAGAGCACATTATGGCCAATTAAATAACGTTAAAGTGTAATAATTGCTGCAGTCTATTTGCACACAAGAAACTCTCATAAACAGAATTTAGATTGACCACCAAATAAATTCTAACATAGAAACAGCCCACACTGACCAACATGTCCCATCTACACCCATCCCACTTACCTGCGTTTGGCCCATCCCACTCTAAACCTGTACTGGACAAAATTTGTAGGAAAGAACTGCAGATGCTGGTTTAAATCAAAGGTAGACACAAAATGCTGGAGTAACTCAGTGGGACAGGCAGCATCTCTGGAGAGAAGGAATGGGTGACTTTTCGGGTCGAGACCCTTCATATTTTCCTTGGGTAGTTTACACACCAGCGGTATGAACATTGATTTCTCTAACATTAAATAGCCCTTGCTTTCCCTCTCTCTCCATCCCCTCCCCCTTCCCAGTTCTCCCACGTCTTACTGGCTCCGACGACATTCTATATCTATCCCGCCCTCTCAGCCTGAAGAAGGGTCTCGACCTGAAACGTCACCCATTCCTTCTCTTCAGAGATGTTGCCTGTCCCGCTGAGATTCCAGCATTTTGTGACGACTATCCATATATCTGTCCAATTGTTGCTTAAATGTTGCGATAGACCCTGCCTCAACTACCTCCTCCGGCAGCTCATTCCATACCCCACCACCCTTTGTGTGAAAAAGAGACCCCTCAGATTCCTGTAATGTCCTTTCCGCTTCACCTTAAACTTATTCCCTCTAGTTCTTGATTCCCCCACTCTGGGCAAGTTTTAATTGTTGCTGTTTTAAGAATAGATGGGGGGGTGGTTTTGGCCACTGAGAAAATCTCACCTTCTCCTTCTCAACATCATGCCTTAGGAATTTAGTTATCATCTGAAATAATATATCAGGTCTTAGTTTAATAACTAATTTAAGGTTTAGGGTTATGCTTATCAATCACCGAGGTACAATGTAAAGCTTTGTTTTGCATGCTATCAAAACAAATCAGATAATGTTATCCTCAAATACAATATGGGTTGAGCAAAGGCAAAGATACATCGAAACATAGAAACATAGAAAATAGGTGCAGGAGGAGGCCATTCGGCCCTTCGAGCCAGCACTGCCATTCATTGTGATCATGGCTGATTGTCCCCTATCAATAACCCGTGCCTGCCTTCTCCCCATATCCCTTGACTCCACTAGCCCCTAGAGCTCTATCTAACTCTCTCTTAACTCCATCCCGTGACTTGGCCTCCACTGCCCTCTGTGGCAGGGAATTCCATAAATTCACAACTCTCTGGTTGAAAATGTTTTTTCTCACCTCAGTCTTAAATGACCTCCCCTTTATTCTAAGACTGTGGCCCCTGGTTCTGGACAGAATGAAGAATATAATTGTCAGCATTGTAGCACACCAGTTCCAGAAACAAAGTCTGATGTCCACAATTTGATATTACTGCACTGGAAGATCAGTTGACAGTTTGGTCAATTTGGTAGAGCAAGAGTTGAAACTACAAGCTTACAACTCAGGTAATGTAGGTATTCACGGAGAGCATTGCCAATACCGCTGTGCTTGTGTATGTGACCTTTCAAAAGGAGTTTGCCAAAAAGTAGCAATGATGAACAATGTTTTTCAGGTCTCTGAGAGGCTGAGGACGCGGGAGCCCTTGGCCTCCAGAATCCTTTGTCTACACCAGCTATTGACTGTTTGCAGACAGTCAAGGCTCCACCCTCACAGACAAGAAAACGCTCTCCAGCCAACACTGGCTCAGATCATTTGGATCCTCTGCATGCATTCTGCCTCTAGTTGGGTATATGTGCAGGAAGGGTAATTGATTGAAGGCCTGCCTTTTAGTAATAGAATTGCTGCTCGTTTCACCTACATATTTCTGGCAGATCCAATTTCAAACAAAGAAATATTGAATGTTGCTCTTTCCACAAATGCTGCCTAACCTTTCTGTGGTTTTCCAGCAATTTATGTTTTTATTTCCAGATTTTCAGCATCTATAGGGGCTAGTGCAATCAAGGGATGTAGGGAGTAGGCAGGCACGGGTTATTGATTGGGGATGATCAGCCATGATCACAATGAATGGCGGTGCTGGCTCAAAGGGCCGAATGGCCTCCTCCTGCGCCTATTTTCTATGCATATATGCAAGTTTATTTTGATTTTCAGATGTTGTACAATACATTTAAATGCAGCAAGATATCTTGAGGTGATCCACAGGAGTATGGCCAGTTGTTGGAAATAGATGATAAAACCTGAAAATTCTCAACAGGTTCAGACAGCACCTGTGGAAAGAGAAGTCGTCAAGTCAAGAGAGTTTATTGTCATGAAATTCTTGCTTTGCTTCAGCACAACAGAACATAGTAGGCATTGACTACAAAACAGATCAGTGTGTCCATATACCATTATATACGTAAATACACACATGAATAAATAAACTGATAAAGTGCAAATAACAGATAATGGGTTATTAATGTTCAGAGTTTTGTCCGAACCAAGTTTAATAGCCTGATGGCTGTGGGGAAGCAGCTATTCCTGAACCTGGTCGTTGCAGTCTTCAGGCTCCTGTACCTTCTACCTGAAGGTAGCAGGGAGATGAGTGTGTGGCCAGGATGGTGTGGATCCTTGATGATGCTGCCAGCCTTTTTGAGGCAAAAATTAACTATGAAATAGTTAATGTGTCAGTTTGAACTTCACCACAACTGGGGAAGGGAGGAAACAAGTAGGTTTTAGCAGGTCAAAAGTCACCGTGGTTTCTCTCTTTCTCAGGTCACAAACATGTTTTTAAAGAAATTACTTTCAGGAGGAGAAGAGACAGAGGGTTAGGGAGAAGATTCAAGCTGCATGAAAGATGGGAACAGGATGATATGTTGTGGCACGCTGACAATTTAATTCTTTGGATCCTTGCCGTGAGGCAGACCTGGATAATGTGGTTTATGACAGAATTCTTCGATACAGAGATCTACCCTCCAGGACACAGTTTTGCATTCAAATGTCTCATCCCATCTCATATCCCTGCTGATACATGGAGCTGTTGTTTTGTCAATTAAAGGTGTTGGCATTCGGGCTATCAAATCTACATCAAGCTTATCTTGCCTTTCTCACAGAGTATGTTGGTATCACAAAAATCAAAAAAATCTTGAGAACAAACATTTCAGGCTATTAGAATAAAAGCAAATTAAAAACATTGAAACATAGAAACATAGACAATAGGTGCAGGAGTAGGCCATTCGGCCCTTCGAGCCTGCACCGCCATTCAATATGATCATGGCTGATCATCCAACTCAGTATCCTGTACCTGCCTTCTCTCCATACCCCCTGATCCCTTTAGCCACAAGGGCCACATCTAACTCCCTCTTAAATATAGCCAATGAACTGGCCTCAACTACCTTCTGTGTCAGAGAATTCCAGAGATTCACCACTCTCTGTGTGAAAAATGTTTTTCTCATCTCAGTCCTAAAGGATTTCCCCCTTATCCTTAAACTGTGACCCCTTGTTCTGGACTTCCCCAACATCGTGAACAATCTTCCTGCATCTAGCCTGTCCAACCTCTTAAGAATTTTGTAAGTTTCTATAAGATCCCCCCTCAATCTTCTAAATTCTAGCGAGTACAAGCCGAGTCTATCCAGTCTTTCTTCATATGAAAGTGCTGACATCCCAGGAATCAGTCTGGTGAACCTTCTCTGTACTCCCTCTATGGCAAGAATGTCTTCCCTCGTGGAAACATTCAAGAGCTTCCATTTATTATTTTTTCTTCATTGCTATTTGAGAATGTAAGAGTCACTGGCTAAAACACCATTTATTGTCCATCTCTGGGGATGTTTGCTGGTGAATTTACAATGTTTAATTCTATTTGCAACTCCGCAGCAAATAGAGCAGTTCACAAGTTATAGTAGAATTCAGCCATTCGGCCCATCGAGTCTACTCCAACATTCAATCATGGCTGATCTCTGCCTCCTAATTCCATTATCCTGCCCTTTCCCCATAACCCTTGACCACCCGTTCGAATGAAGCATTTGTCTTGGCACTGACTTGGCCTCCACAGCTCTCTGTTGGAATGAGTTCCACAGATTAACTACCCTCTGAGTAATACCTGCATGCAACAAGACATAGTGTTGATATGTGCTGTGTAATATTCATGCCATGGGATTGCCAGGTGGTGACAATCTCAAACAATAAAGTCAAACTCTTGCTATTCAACGGCATTTTCATCTGAATGCCCTACCATCAATATCCTGGGGGTCATTCACTCGATACTCAACCAAACTGGCCATGTGTAAAGTGCATTACAAGAGCAGATTAGAGTCGGCATATCCTGTAGCTGGTGACTCATCTCCTGGCACACCTTTCCACCATCAACCAGAGATACACAACCAGTAGGTTGTGCGCAGGAAGGAATTGCAGATGCTGGTTTACATTGAAGATAGACACAAAATGCTGGAGTAACTCAGTGGGATAGGCAGCATCTCTGGAGAGAAGGGCAACACCCTTCTGCGAACTGAGAGTCAGGGGAGAGAGAAATTAGAGATATGGAAGGGCAAGGTGTGAAAACAACAGATCAAAGCAGATGTGATCAAGGAAATGTAGAATGGTTCATTGTTGGCTAAAGTGAAGGGGTATCTGGAGGCTGATGGAATACTTCACCTCTCAGTCTGAGGAAGAAAAGTCTTGATCCAAAACTTCACCTATTCCTTTTCTCCGGAGATGCTGCCCGACCCGTTGAGTTACTCCAGCATTTTGCATCAATCTTCACATTTGCCTGGGTGGGTGCAGTGATGCCAGCAACTCCCAAAACACTTGACATCATCCATGACAAAGCAGCCCACTTGATTAGTAAGCCAATAGCCACGTTAAGTATTAATTTCCTCCTCCACCAATGGACTGTGTGCTGCAGTTATTCACCTTTACGAAAAAGATTTCCCAAACCCAAAACCCACGACGCAAGGTTTCTTTCCTGCTCTCCGTCTGAAGAAGGGTCCCGATCCAAAACGTCACCTATCCATGTTCTCCAGAGATGCTACCTGTCCCATTGAGTTGTTCCAGCATTTTGTGTCTTTCTCTTTATCTAATAGTCTTGTTTGAGTATCTTCACCTGAACCATAGCAAGCAGTTCAGAGGCAGGAATGTGCAAAAAATGCTGGAATTGCCAATGAAGGCCAGATCCTGAAAATTGATTTGAAAACTAAACTATTGATCAGGGAGAGATACACCTAGTGCTAGAGTGGAATTCTTCAATACTCTATTAGGAGTGTTAGCAGGCCTGTTGTCTCGGCTGTGTCCAATGCTCTGGGCTAGTTCTTGACATCATGTGGAGTGAGTCAAACTGGCTGAATATTTGCTTCTGCAAATCTCAGGAGGAATCGGAGATATACCATTCTCTCGGCACTCCCGGTGAATGTAGCTGTGAATGCTTCAGGCTGAACTTTGATGCTGAATCGCAAGGCCCTACCTTCCTGCTTCTAGTACGGGTACAAGTACATCTTCCATCCGTTTAATTATCCACCAGCCATTCCACACCAAATGTGGCAGGAATGCAGAGCTCAGTCCTGTTCCAAGCTCACTGAAGTCCATTGCATGCTCTTTTTACTGTTTACCATGATTATAGTCCTGTGTTGCAGCTTCACTCGGCTAGCCTCTCATATTTAAGTACTTTTGATAAGCTAAAACACAGGTGATCAATTAATTTTATTTTTGTTTCAGAGATACAGCGTGGAAACAGGCCCTTCGGCCAACCATATCCACTCTGACCAGCGATCACCTTTACACTAGTTCTATGCTTTCCTACTTTCGCATCTACACACTAGGGGCAATTTACAGAATCTAATTTACCTATAAACCTGCACGTCTTAGAGGTGTGGGAGTCATCATGTTCGGCACAGACATTATGGGTTGAAGGTCCCATTCCTGCGCTAAACTGTTCTATGTTCAAAAAAGTTTTCTTTCGTGGAAAAGGGATTTTTATTTTGCAAACAGACCAGTAGATCAAATCAAGTTTCATTATGGAATGGTGCTGTTGTTAAAACACATGTCTGCCAACACGAGCATATAATTCATGTGTTATCTCAGAAGAAGAGCACATTCTAGTGTTGGATTGTATAGCTCAGGGGTCGGCAACTGACGGCCCCCGGGCCGAATGCGGCCCGTAACCCGAAATCACCGGCCTGCAGGCGTATTTATTTTTCCCGTAGTCGTCCGGCCCGCAGACTTCCTTCATCTCCGGTACCTCCCGGGATGGAGGCCACTGCGCCCAGGAGCGGTGAGTCAAGGACGCAAGGAGGCCTGTGCTGGTGGCCGCAACTGCGGAGCCCCCGAGCGGGGCCGAGCTCCGAGCTCAGGCTGTATCGCATCCCGCGCAAAGCCGCCGGCACGGCCGTGCACCTGTGTCTGGGCTTCACTGTCGGGATCGGGGTTGTCAATAGGCCGGGGATGAGTGAGTGTGAGTATTTGAGCCACCGCTTTCAGGACAGAGCCAAGGCAATGGTCCGTAGGTGCGCCATGTGAGCGCCCGTAACTAGGGGCCAGTGCTCCGGGTGGCGTCCTCGAAGAGGCGGGATATATGTGAACACGTGATTTGATGCCTGCCATCCGGGGCGGGATCTATGTGAACACGTGATAGATGTGGCCCGCCATCCGCTCACAGACATGCCACCCGGCCCCTATGCAGAACAAGGTTGCCCACCCCTGTACTAGCTGAATAAGATAAGGTGTAACTATGGCCTGGATAATGGTGATTTGCTTAATAACTATAAAGTTGTTACATAATGAGGAAATACATAGAGTCATGGAGTGATACAGAGTGGAAACAGGCCCTTCAGCCAAATTGCCCACACCGGCCAACATGTCCCAGCTTCACCTATCCTATTCAAACTTGTCCTATCCATGTACCTGTCTAACTGGTTTTTAAATGTTGGGATAGTCCCAGGCTCAACTACCTCATCTGGCAGCTTGTTCCATACACCCACCATCCTTTGTGTGAAAAAGTTACCCCTCAGATTCTTATTAAACCTTTTCCCCTTCACCTTGAGCCTATATCCTCTGGTCCTTGATTCCCCCCCACTCTGGGCAAGAGATTCTGTGCATCTACATGATGTTGAGTTGAGTTTAGGATCACTATTTGTATCCAACCATGGATTTCAATAACAGTTTTACATTAGTTGGACTTAGCATGTTTTCCAGCATGGTGCTTCTCAGTTGTCAGCATACAACTGTGAATCAATTATTAGAATCAACCCTGTTCATCTGGACAGTTTAACAGCTTAGTATTTTCCATAAAACGGCTTTTTTATTATTTCATTCCCAGCAACAGGGCTTTCACTTGTAAGGGCTGTATTTGATTTCCCATTCTCTCATTAATTGTGAGGCAGTGATAGTGGGCTATCACTATCACTATCAATGGCAGACCAATTGAATAACTACTTTGGTTCTGTCTTCACTAAGGAAGACATAAATAATCTGCCGGAAATAGCAGGGGACCGGGGGTCAAATGAGATGTAGGAACTGAGTGAAATCCAGGTTAGCCGGGAAGTGGTGTTGGGTAAATTGAATGGATTAAAGGACGATAAATCCCCAGGGCCAGATAGGCTGCATCCCAGAGTACTTAAGGAAGTAGCCCTAGAAATAGTGGATGCATTAGTGATAATTTTTCAAAACTCTTTAGATTCTGGAGTAGTTCCTGAGGATTGGAGGGTAGCTAATGTAACACCACTTTTTAAAAAGGGAGGGAGAGAGAAAACGGGGAATTACAGACCAGTTAGTCTAACATCGGTAGTGGGGAAACTGCTAGTCAGTTATTAAAGATGGGATAGCAGCACATTTGGAAAGTGGTGAAATCATTGGACAAAGTCAGCATGGATTTACGAAAGGTAAATCATGTCTGACGAATCTTATAGAATTTTTCGAGGATGTAACTAGTAGAGTGGATGAGGGAGAACCAGTGGATGTGTTGTATCTGGACTTTCAGAAGGCTTTCGACAAGGTCCCACATAAGAGATTAGTATACAAACTTAAAGCACACGGTATTGGGGGTTCAGTATTGATGTGGATAGAGAACTGGCTGGCAGACAGGAAGCAAAGGGTAGGTTCCTTTTCAGAATGGTAGGCAGTGACTAGTGGGGTACTGCAAGGCTCAGTGCTGGGACCCCAGCTATTTACGATATATATTAGTGATTTGGACGAGGGAATTGAATGCAACATCTCCAAGTTTGCAGATGACACGAAGCTGGGGGGGCAGTGTTAGCTGTGAGGAGGATGCTACGAGGCTGCAAGGTGACTTGGATAGGCTGGGTGAGTGGGCAAATGCATGGCAGATGCAGTATAATGTGGATAAATGTGAGGTTATCCACTTTGGTGGCAAAAACAGGAAAGTAGACTATTATCTGAATGGTGGCCAATTAGGAAAAGGGCAGATGCAACGAGACCTGGGTGTCATGGTACACCAATCATTGAAAGTAGGCATGCAGGTGCAGCAGGCAGTGAAGAAGGCGAATGGTATGTTAGCATTCATAGCAAAAGGATTTGAGTATTGGAGCAGGGAGGTTGTACTGCAGTTGTACAGGGTCTTGGTGAGACCACACCTGGAGTATTGTATACAGTTTTGGTCTCCTAATCTGAGGAAAGACATTCTTGCCATGGAGGGAGTACAGAGAAGGTTCACCAGACTGATTCCTGGGATGTCAGGACTTTCATATGAAGAAAGACTGGATAGACCCGGCTTGTACTCGCTAGAATTTAGAAGATTGGGGGATCTTATAGAAACTTACAAAATTCTTAAGGGGTTGGACAGGCTAGATGCAGGAAGATTATTCCCGATGTTGAGGAAGTCCAGAACAAGGGGTCACAGTTTAAGGATAAGGGGAATTCGTTTAGGACCGAGATGAGGAAAACATTTTTCACACAGAGAGTGGTGAATCTCTGGAATTCTCTGCCACAGAAGGTAGTTGAGGCCAGTTCATTGGCTATATTTAAGAGGGAGTTAGATGTGGCCCTTGTGGCGAAAGGGATCAGGGGGTATGGAGAGAAGGCAGGGATGGGATATTGAGTTGGATGATCAGCCATGATCATATTGAATGGCGGTGCAGGCTCGAAGGGTCGAATGGCCTACTCCTGCACTTATTTTCTATGTTTCTATCATCTAGAATGCCTGCTGCCTTTGATGTGAACAGCTTTCCATGAGTTATATTAGCAGAGAATTGCTAATATAGGGGGGTACAGTAGCCCAGCTGTATAGTTGCTGCTTTGAAGCGGCAGAGACCTGGCTTAGATCCTGACTATGGATGCTGTCAGTATGGAGTTTTTTATGTTCTCCACATGATCTGCATGGGTTTTCTCCGGGTGCTCCAGATTTCCCCACGCTCCAAAGAAGTACAGGTTTTGTAGTCTAATCGGCTTGATTAAAAATTGCAAATTGTGCCTAATGTGTGTAGGATCGTGTTAGTGTACGGGGATCGCTGGTCAACGCGAACTCAGTGGGCTGAAGGGCCTGTTTCTGCACTGTATCCCTAGACTAAAAGAGAAGTTGTTCCCTTTTGGAAGCAGCAATTTGCACACTGAAGGAATAGTGATTTTATAACAAAATCATGACTTTGAGATGAACTTGATGGCAGTGATGCACCCGCTGACTTAATCATTGTCAGATGTTGTAGATTGAGGGCACGGATATCACAGTGTGCTGGTTGTGGCTATTTATGATCAAAGACTATTTTTTTCAAAAGAAAATTCATTTTACTATCTCCTGTCCTTGCGTAGTGACTGAACTTGACAGTAACCAACATTTCCATCAATCTGTTAAAATATGGCTTAACATTACAATTTCAATTTTAAATGAAAACAAGTGCAAACATTCAAGCACCTCATTCTAGGCTTTACCAGTTTATGTCCAACAGTTGGGTTACTCCCTCACGATGAATTCCTGCAGAATGAATGCAAACAGTCTTTGCTTGCTCCATGATGCACGTACTACAAAGGAGCAAATAAAGGAACAAATAAACCTCTTAATGTAATTTTATAAATACTAAGTAAAAGATGGGAAAGTTAGAAATTAACTGTTGGGACCTTGACGGTCAGTTTTACGTGAAACATTTTAAGGCAGTCTCTACGGAATCTTTGACTGATAGCTTTTGGAGTATACCAGGAACTGAAGAATAACATTAAAATACTGGCTCTTACACATTTCAGAGCCTTTTTTGTAACAAATTCTTTCAAAGAGTTTGAACAGATAATTTTCACATTAATTCTAGCCTCATTTATAAGTTCATGAGTTCATCGTAGGGGCAGAATTAAGCAATGTGACCCATCAAGTCTACTGCGCCATTCAATCATGGCTGATCTATCTTTCCCTCTCAACCCCATTCTCCTGCCCTTTCCCCATAAGCCCTGGCACCCTTACTAATCAACAATATAGTTAACCCATCTGCTAAATTGCAGTCACATCTGGACACATCTGGACACCATGAAGATCATATAGACAAATGCAGTTCGGGCCTTATTTACTATGTAATATACCATTAATATATGCAGCAAATGCATATTCAAATATTCATATTTACAAAGATGAGGGCCTGAAGTTTAATTTTTTGCCTCTTAGCCAGTAGCTGGGATTACATTACATTTTCTGTTTATCGGAATGAATAATCTATCATTTTGTGTTCATTATCATTAACGTTTATTATAATCATTAGCATTCAGACTGTTTTCTTCTTGATTTCCAATATCCCATTTCAAGTCAATATGAGTCACCTGTTGGTCATCTCTTTCTCATCCAAGCCAGTTTAGTTTAGTTTAGAAATACTGCGAGGAAACATGCCCTTCAGCCCACCAAGTCCGCACTGACCAGCGATCCCCGTACCCTATCACTTCCCTACACACTAGGGACAATTTACAATTCTTACAGAAGCCAATCAACCTACAAACCCTCACGTCTTTGGAATGTGGGAGGAAATTGGAGAACCCGGGGAAAACCCATGTGGTCATGAGAAGAATGTGCAAACTCCGTACAGACAGCACCCATTGAGAGGATCGAACCCGGGTCTATGGCGCTGTAAGGCCGCAACTCTACTGCTGCACCACGGTGCCGCACAGTTAGAAACATAGAAAATAGGTGCAGGAGTAGGCCATTCGGCCCTTCGAGCCTGCACCGCCATTCAATATGATCATGGCTGATCATCCAACTCAGTATCCTGTACCTGCCTTCTCTCCATACCCCCTGATCCCTTTAGCCACAAGGGCCACATCTAACTCCCTCTTAAATATAGCAAATGAACTGACCTCAACTACTTTCTGTGGCAGAGAATTCCACAGATTCACCACTCTCTGTGTGAAAAATGTTTTTCTCATCTCGGTCCTAAAAGACTTCCCCCTTATCCTTAAACTGTGGCCCCTTGTTCTGGACTTCCCCAACATCGGGAACAATCTTCCTGCATCTAGCCTGTCCAACCCCTTAAGAATTTTGTAAGTTTCTATAAGATCCCCCCTCAATCTTCTAAATTCTAGCGAGTACAAGCCAAGTCTATCCAGTCTTTCTTCATATGAAAGTCCTGCCATCCCAGGAAACAGTCTGGTGAACCTTCTCTGTTCCTTAGTGTCTTGAGAGTTACATGTTTTCACAACAATCAGGTGAGCTCTCAGGCAATTAGTGAATCCTGCCTGGAGTCTGTTGGCACAGGTACGACAGATGGAGCTTGATGAAGTGGGTGGGTTGATAAGATTATTGCATAACCTTTCCGCTATTGGCATTTGGCCACCACATGCTTCCAACAAAGACATTTGCTGCGCTCGCAGCCTTAACACAAGTTTCCCCATCAATTTGAATATTCCCGTGGCAAGAGCTGTCATGTTGCTGAGATTGTTACACTTTTATAAGAAGCCTTGGAGACCATCCGCCTGCTAATTGCTTGCCATAACAGACGATGGAGTAGACAAAATGCTGGAATAACTCAACGGGCCAGGCAGCATCTGTGGAGGGAATGGATGCCATGTTTCGTCCCTTCTTCAGACATTGTAGTGGAGGGCGTACCTTCACATGGTCCCTCACATTGGTTGCTGAACATTCCATAAGGCTCCACGATTTATCACTGTGCCTTGGTCGCCGTGCCCTCAGCTGCTTTGGCCTCAGCTCTGAATGTTCCTCCTTAAACCTAGCTATGTCCACTGAGGTGCTCTAGTCATTTGGCCACTTGCCCTAGTGGATCTATGTGGCAAATGTTGTTTTATAACATTTCTGCAATTCTGTACATTTTTTAATAAGATATTTGCAAGGTGGTGTTGCTGGTGAACTTGTCCTAGTCCCTGCCTCTTTAAGTATACGTCCTGTTAAAATGACAGCAAATTAAGCCAGACTAGAATCTGTGTACATTTTGTCTCATTATACTTGCAGCTTGTTTGGGAAAAGTATGAGCTAACATTTCTGATTTATTGCATTTATTGGTGAGCATGCATAAGCTTAAAATTGGATGAAGGGAAAAGATGTGACTGTCACTTGCTCCAGATAACAATCAATCAACTGGTAGTGGTACGTGTCAATGGATGTACTGTGTGTTTAGACCTCTCTCATTTAGTTTGCCTTTGGACACCTGAGCGAATGATGGCTGCTGTGAACACAGTTGCCTGGCAACCCTGTTGAAGAGGATTCACTGCAAAGGCTCAGCAGTGTCAGTGACAACTATTAGCTTGAGCCAGACAATATGTTTGGTTTTGATTCACTTGAGTTACCAAATATGAAGTGAATTGATAAAAAGCTACTTTTGGAAAAAACATGCAAGCTAGCAATTTGTGTACCATCATACTTACACAATTGTGACATATTTGTATGGGCATTTCCATCTGGTAGTTACCTGATAGAGGTTTAGTGCAGGTGCAAGTCAAATGATTACACTTGCATGGTTTTATTTCTGGCCTCAAACCATCAATATTTAACAATGATGGAGATAATATGTTTAGCAATCTATTACACTAGTTTGACTAGTTGGGCAAATATATAAACCTTGGCCTTTTCAAATCAAGGCAAGTGTTAATCGTAGGATAATATCAGTCTAATAATAGCTGTTCAGAATTCAATTATCAGTATTGGTTTAACGCGGAAATCCCATGCCACTCTTCAAGATTCACTCATACTGCAAGTGGCTGTCAGACACTTGATCAGTAAATACTAATAACATTAGGGTCACTAATTCCAAAATGCACTCCCATTGACAGCTCAGTCACTTGCCAGCTCTATTCCCCAGAGTAGGTGAAGCGTTGCTAAAATGGGAGCAAAAATATAGAGTTGAGTTGCAGGATAACATATGTTTAAACTAGAGTAGAAATAAGGAACTGCAGGTGCTGGTTTACTATAAAAAAAAGACACCAAGTACTGGTGTAACAAAGGAGAACGTGCCTGTGGAGAGGGTGCTTTGGGTGGGACGAGAGAACCAGGGCATTGCAGAGGAAGTGGTCTTTGCGGAAGAGGGAAAGGGGTGGGGATGGGAAGATGTGATACAAGATGGCGATACAGGCAAGTGCTGAGGAACGCACATGGCTGTAGTAGCGAGTCCGGGTCAGAACATGGTCACAGAGCATTATGTTCAGGTTTAGTTTAGTTTAGTTTATAATTACCACGTGTGCCCAGGCACAGTCAAAGAAAATATTATACATAATTACAATCAAGTCGTCCACAGGGCACAGACACAGGATAATGGGTATAACATTTAAGGCAAGATAAAGTCTGATAAAATCTGATTATAGATAGTTCAAAGATCTCCAATGAGGTAGATGGGAAGCTAGAACCACAATCTAGTTGGTGGGAGGCCCATTCAGTTGCCTGACAACAGCTGCGAAAAACTCTCCTTGAATCTGCAGGTATGTGTTTTTAAACATCTGTATCTCTTGCCTGATGGAAAGGGTAGAAGCATAGACAATAGGTGCAGGAATAGACCATTCGGCCCTTCAAGCCAGCACCGTCATTCAATATGTTCATGGCTGGATATCCAAAATCAGTACCTCATTCCGGCTTCCTCCCCATATCCCTTGATTCCGTTAGCCTTAATGGGGCTTTCTCACGGGGCGACTTGACGCAAGAGGTAACCAGAGTTGAACATCGTGGGAACCTCGTACGATAACCGTACGGCATTCATGGACCACCGTGGACCACCGTGGCGCTAACGGCAGGTACTCGTGTAACTTGTTGACTCGGGAGAAAATTCAAGCAAGCTTGAATTTCTCCAAGAGTGACTTGTACACTTGTGGTTGAACATTGAAACATTATATGCACGTAGTGGCCAGTGCGATATCCGTATTAACTCTTGCGTTTACCGTGGGAACTCCTGCGAACGGTAAACCCGGAAGCTGGACAGAGGGGACAGAAGGTGAGTAAAAAAGGTGGTCTCAATATCGCCAATGGAACATGTGTCCATCGAGGACGTCCCACCTCATTGTCATTGTTGGAGAATCTTTTTCACTGGAACACTTGCAGAGATGGCTCCCAGAAAAGCTCAAAGAAAGGGGGTAAAGCATGTCAGAAAGGTTTTTGCCATGCAGGAGAATGAGGAAGAGATGCAGCAAGAGAGACAGGTGGAGAGGCAACAGGAGATGCCACAGATAACACTGCCTGTGGGCTCCTTGGAGCAGGGAGAGGGTGAGCAAGGTGGATTTCAGATTGCCTCCCCAGTAGCCGTTGTAGGAATAGCCAGCGCCGTAGTGCAAAGGCTTCGTCAGCAACCATCGCATATGGGATGTCCGGGCTGTCTTCTCCTGGCAGAGGTTCTGGATCAGGCATGCCTGCTGTTCCACTTTCCATTTTCTTTCCAAGCCAGGTTTCTTTCCAAATCCGGCCATCACCAACACTTCAAGGTGTGCCCACATCCACATACAGGAAGTTGTAGTTATGATCAACCACTGCCATGAGTACAATTGAGTGGAATTTCTTGTAATTGAAATAATTTGACCCACCTCTGGGTGGACAACGAATTGCCACATGCTTGCCATCCAAAGCCCCACATGTGTGAGCAAAGTTCCAACTGTTTTCAAACCCCAGCGCCACTCTCTTCCACGCATCTGGTGTACTGGGGCATTCCATCACTTCAGCTGCATAAAATTTGATGATCGCCTCACAGGTTTCTCGGACAATACCACAGATGGTGTTGGTGGCGACAAGAAAGTTGTAAGATAGACATTTATAAGAATCGCCTGAGGCCAAGTAACGGAGGGTGATTGCTATGCGCAACCCTGGTTCCAGTGCCTTTCTCATTACAGTGTCAGTCTTCTTCAGCAGAGGTCCCAAATTATTCTTCAGCTCATTAAAGAGCTCGGGTAAAATTCTGACAAAGTTTGTGAATGCACTTTTATCCTCTTCGCACAACACATTAAGCAGTTTATCATATTGTCCAAATTGAGGTCTCCGTTGAAAGATGGGCTTAACCCAGTGAGACTTCCTCTTAATTCTCTTTTTAATTAATCTCACCCTTCTGCCTTCACGCAAGCGTCCTTGATTCACATAGAGGGCTGCTGCATACAGCGCGTCAATGAAAAACACCACCATCCTGTACTCAAAACTACTTAGTACAGGCATGTCTCCAAATGAGCCAATTCAACCAAGGGAGGATATTTATAGTGTGTGAAAAAAAAGTGACATCATTTGTGCCACGTGATGATTTAACAACACTTCACAGTTCACAATGTTCATTCAAGATTTAACGGGAAAGCTCGGGAGACGGACAGGTCACTCGCACAAATAACAGAAATGCCGAGTACCCGTGGGAACTCTTTATCTACTCCCCGTTATATCGTGTGATATCGTCCACGACCACTTCACTCTGGTTACATCTTGCGTCAAGTCGCCCTGTGAGAAAGCCCCATTAGAGCTATATCTAACTCTCCAGTGAATTGGCTTCCACTGCCTTCTGTGGCAGAGAATTTCACAGATTCACAACTCTCTGGGTGAAAAAGTTTTTCCTCATCTAAGTTATAAATGGCCTAGCCTTTATTCTTAACCTGGTTCTGGACTCCCCCAACATCGGGAACATTTTTCCTGCATCTAGCCTGTCCAATCCTTTAAGAATTTTATATGTTTCCATAAGATGCCCTCTCATCCTTCTAAATTCCAGTGAATATAAGCCCAGTCAATCCATTCTTTCATCATATTTCAGTCCCACCATCCTGGTGAACCTTTGGTGCAATCCCTCAATAGCAAGAATGTCCTTCCTCAAATTTGGAGACGAAAACTGCACACAATACTCCAGGTGCGATCTCACCTGGGCCCTATACGCCTGCAGTAGGACCGCCTTGCTCCTATACTCAAATCCTCTCGCTATGAAGGCCATTTGCTTTCTTCACTGCCTGTTGTACCTGCATGCTTACTTTCAGTGACTGATGTTAAAGGACACCCAGGTCTCGTTACACCTCCCATTATCCTATTCTGACACCATTCAGATAATCAACTGCCTTCTTGTTCTTGCCTCCAATGTGGATAGCCTCTCATTTAACCACATTATACTGCATCTGCCATGCATCTGCCCACTCACCCAAGCTATCCAAGTCACCCTGCAGCCTCATAGCATCCTCATCGCAGCTCACACAGCCACCCAGCTTTGTGTCATCCGCAAACTTGGAGATGTTACATTTAATTCCTTCGTCTAAATTTTCCACTTCACCTAAAACCTATGGAATGGGAGAAATTAGGAATTTAAGGGGGCAGTTTGCAAAATATTTTAAAGATTTTAAAAGGAACTGATAAGGCAGGTAGGGATAAATGAGAGACACAGTGACTACAGTTTATCTACAATGTGGAAACAACCTCTTCTGCTCACCGAGTCCACGGCAACCAGTGAACACCCATACACTAGTTCTATCCTACACATTGGGGACAATTTACAGAAGCCAATCAACTTGGAGATGTTACGTTTAATTCCTTTGTCAGGACAAATCAAAATAGGACGTACATGGTAAATGGTAGGGAATTGAAGAATGCAGGTGAACAGAGGGATCTGGGAATAACTGTGCACAGTTCCCTGAAAGTGGAATCTCATGTAGATAAGGTGGTAAAGAAAGCTTTTGGTGTGCTGGCCTTTATAAATCAGAGCATTGAGTATAGAAGTTGGGATGTAATGTTAAAATTGTACAAGGCATTGGTGAGGCCAATTCTGGAGTATGGGGTACAATTTTGGTTGCCTAATTATAGGAAGGATGTCAACAAAATAGAGAGAGTACAGAGGAGATTTACTAGAATGTTGCCTGGGTTTCAGCAACTAAGTTACAGAGAAAGGTTGAACAAGTTAGGGCTTTATTCTTTGGAGCGCAGAAGGTTAAGGGGGGACTTGATAGAGGTCTTTAAAATGATGAGAGGGATAGACAGAGTTGACGTGGATAAGCTTTTCCCACTGAGAGTAGGGAAGATTCAAACAAGAGGACATGACTTGAGAATTAAGGGACAGAAGTTTAGGGGTAACATGAGGGGGAACCTCTTTACTCAGAGAGTGGTGGCTGTGTGGAATGAGCTTCCAGGGAAGGTAGTGGAGGCAGGTTCGTTTTTATCATTTAAAAATAAATTGGATAGGTATATGGACGGGAAAGGCATGGAGGGTTATGGTCTGAGTGCAGGTAGATGGGACTAGGGGAGAATACGTGTTCGGCATGGACTAGAAGGGTCGAGATGGCCTGTTTCCGTGCTGTAATTGTTATATGTTATATGTTATATGTTATTGAATTGAATTGAATTGAATTGAATACCTTTATTGTCATTCAGACCTAGGGTCTGAACGAAATTTCGAGCCTGCAGTCATACATACAATCATACAATAATAAACAACAATAAACACAAATTAACACCACCACAGTGTATCCTCCAAGCACCTCCTCACTGTGGTGGAGGCAAAAATCTTAGGGTTACTGTCTCTTCCCTCCTCTTCTCCCTCTGCGCTGAGGCGATTCCCCACCGGGCGATGGCACAACAGTCCCGCGGCTCACCGAACCCCGCAAACGGGCCGGTTCAAACACCGCGGCCCGGGGGTGGTCGAAGCTGCCGCCCTCCAGTCCAGCACACGCAGCCACTGGCCCGCGGCTGAACCCAGGACTCAGGTCACCGCCGCCAGAACGCCGTCCCAGCCACCGGAGCACCGTTATATACTGTAAATAACTGGGGTCCCAGCAACGAGCCATGCGGCACACCACTTGTCACTTGCCTGCCATTTGGAAGGACCCGTTAATTCCTACGCTTTGCTTCCTGTCCGCCAACCAGCTCTCTTTCCATATCAATACCCTACCCCCAATACCATGTGCTTTAATTTTTCAGACTAATCTCGTGTGGAATCTAGTCAAATGCTTTTTGAAAGTCCAGATACACCATATCCACTGGCTCTCCCTTATCCATTCTACTTGTTACATCCTCACAAAATTCTAGAAGACTCGCTAGAATTTAGAAGATTGAGCGGGAATCTTATAGAAACTTACAAAATTCTTAAGGGGTTGGACAGGCTAGATGCAGGAAGATTGTTCCCAATGTTGGGGAACAAGGGGTCACAGTTTAAGGATAAGGGGGAAGTCTTTTAGGACCAAGATGAGAAAAATATTTTTCACACAGAGAGCAGTGAATCTCTGGAATTCTCTGCCACAAAAGGTAGTTATGGCCAGTTCATTGGCTATATTTAAGAGGGAGTTAGATGTGGCCATTGTGGCTAAAGGGATCAGGGGGTATGGAGAGAAGGCAGGTACAGGATACTGAGTTGGATGATCAGCCATGATCATATTGAATGGCGGTGCAGGCTTGAAGGGCCAAAATGGCCTACTCCTGCACATATTTCCTATGTTTCTATGTAAGAATAGTCAAGCATGATTTCCCCTCCATAAATCCTAGCTGACTTTGACTGAGAGAGTGAAGGGATGAGATGCTGGTGGCCTTGCCGAGGCAGTGTAAAGTATACATGGAGTCACTGGAAGGGAGGTTGGTTTTCGTGATGGTCTGGGCTACATCCACCTAAGTCTACTGTAGGGAATATGGCATTAAGCTGGAAAGAGTGCATAGAAGATTTATGAGGAGACTTAGGGCAGGCTGGGTTACAACTTGGATCTAAGGAGACTGAGGATGATCTTATAGCACATAAAATCATGAGGGGCATGAAAAGGGTGAAGCTTTTTCCAAGGGTAGTGGAATCAAGAATTGGAGGGCATCAGTTTAAGGTGAGAGTGGAAACATTCAATAGGAACCCGAGGGGCACTTTTTTTCACACGGAGTGTGATACGTATATGGAACGAGCTTCCTGAGGAGTACTTGATGCAGGCACAATAACAACATTTAAATGCATTTGGATGGGTACGGATAAGAAAGGTTTAGAGGGATATACAGTAGGTTATATGTGGACAAATGGAACCAGCATAGATGGGCATTGAAACATTGAAAATAGGTGCAGGGGTAGGCCCTTCGAACCTGCACCGCCATTCAATATGATCATGGCTGATCATCCAACTCAGTATCCTGTACCTGCCTTCTCTCCATACCCCCTGATCCCATTAGCCACAAGGGCCACATCTAACTCCCCCCTTAAATATAGCCAATGAACTGGCCTCAACTACCTTCTGTGGCAGAGAATTCCAGAGATTCACCACTCTCTGTGTGAAAAATGATTTTCTCATCTCGGTCCTAAAAGATTTCCCCCTTATCCTTAAACTGTGACCCTTGTGCTGGACTTCCCCAACATCGGGAACAATCTTCCTGTATCTAGCCTGTCCAACCCCTTAAGAATTTTGTAAGTTTTGATCAGTATGAACTAATTGGGCCATTGGCCTATTTCTGTGCTCTATTACTGTTAGAGCATCTCAATTGTCACACAAACCTTGTGCAGAGACATTAGTCACTGCATTTGTAAATGACATAGGTTCTGACATAGGTTCTTTAAAGAGGAATATTTAATTCTTCACACAGAAGTGATTAAAATATTCTGCCTTGAAATCCGAGGTTACAAACCCTGTGATTTTAAAATCTATTGCATTGTTAGTGGAACATGTTAGTGACTCGTGTACTTGGTTTCCATCAATGTGATGAAGTAGTGAGTATTATATGCAAGTGTATAATACATACAGTCCAATGACTATCTTGTTCCATTCGTAGTTTAGTTTAGTTTCGGAGGCTGCGCAGAAACAGGCCCTTCGGCCCACCGAGTCTGCACCGGGACGAAACCGGAGCTTCCGAAGAAAACCCACACAGGTCATAAGGAGAAGGTACAAACTCCATACAGACAGCACCTGTAGTCAGGATCGAACCCGAGTCTCTGGCACTATATGGCAGCAACTCTACCACTGTGCCACTGTGCTGCCCTTCTAACATCCTATTTTCTAAGACACCGTTCATTTCATGCTGGAACACATCTGTTCTTCCAGACTCAGTGGAATTCATTTCATGGCCTTTCCGCAAACGCTATTAAACTGAGTCCTTCTTCAACCAGAATCTAGGGACCTTCCAGTGCATTTGTTTCCTCTGTGTGACTTTTCAGACACAGATGGCCTTCCTAAAAATCAGCAGATGCTTTGAATTTTATGAAAGCCAAGAGACCAGACCTATTACAGGTCTTGTGTTTCCCTGTGGCCCAGGTTTATGATAAGTGATTCCTTGGTAGGCAGCTCTGCTAATGAAATTCACCACTTGTTGTGTCACTAGCAGGGAGTTTCACTGGTGTTACTCGGGAGGGTTCAAACTAAAGATGGGAAGGCGAGGGTGGGGGGCTTGGAAACCACAGTCTTAGGTCAGAAATTGGAAGGATTGATGGGAAAGTTAAGGTTTAAGGCACTGTGCCACTGCGGCAACCTAATCCGCGAGTTAAGAAGATTGTCTTCGACCTTCAAGCTCGAGGGCACTCGCCTGGAAAGCCTCGATCTGGATCGACCGTCAGCGTTGAAACCGCGAGCTGGATCAACCGACCGCACACCCGCAATAGGAAGAATGTCCTTTAGTATATTATTAACCTTCTGCAGTTCTGTGTATCAACTACATATGATGATAATACCTTACTAAGCTATAGATGATCATCGGCAATAATGGACACCAGTCGCCCCGCCCACCCATAACAAACGAGGGTTTACCATATTTGCTCTTCTGTGAATCTTAACCTTAAAATCTTAGGTTTAGGTTTATTATGATCACGTGTGCCAAGGTACAGTGTTCAGCTTTGTTTTGCATGCTATCCAAATATATCAGATAATACTACAAATAAATACACTCGAGTCAAACTCAAGTGTTCAAGTATCTTTTGTCGAATCACATTTGAGAGGAGTGATGGGACCTTAAAGACTGCTCCGTAAAACAGTGATACTCCTCATTATTGCCCTGGAATGTTGCCCTTCTCTTTCTTTTCCAACTGGCTTTTTGTCTTTGGATGAAAAAAATTACAATTAAATTGTAAAAATAAAATCGATCTGCAATGCTGACAAAGTGCCTTGAAAACTCCTACAACCCCTATGTTCACTTATGCAGCCACATATAATATTGTAATAGGCCTCAGTGCAGGGAAATTTTCATTTAAATTACCTTTCATTGTTTTAATTTTCATAAATTTCATTGGTATGACATTTTGTTCATTCTGTCTGGAAAGAGTAGGTTGGATTCTTATCCTCTGATAATCCCTTTCCTTCTTGTTCAAATAATCTCCTGTACTTCCAAATGTCATTAAAAATCTTTGCTTGACAAGACTGACATTTAATGAGATTGTATGTTCTTGATTGCTTCCTTAAGCATGTGCCTCATTGTGAATGCTTTGTTGCAGTTTTTCTAGGTTTAAATCACGGAAGTAATAAGAGTAGTATTGTCCAGAAGTATTGTCCACAATAAATGCAAGCACAGTTTGCTCATACCTAGGAGAGGTTCATAAGCAATTAGGCTGTCAGGATGCTGCAGACTTTATTATGCTTTAGCATTGATGAGACCCAGATACGTGAAGCACTTCAATTCATCGAATAAACGGCATTTTATGGGCTAGCGATACAATTCATTGAATGTATTTCATGAATTAATTGAAATAGCAGCTTGAATTGAACTTAGAGCCTCTCCTGGCCGCAAGAGGTATCAAAGAATCCATAGCCTATGAATCACTTCAAGTGTAATCACTATTGTGGAGCAGAAAACAGCAGTTAGTTGGACGCACAGAAAGGTTCTGCACACAATAATATTAATCACCAATAATCTACTTCTGTGTTATTTGGTTAAGTGTTGACCAGGATACCAGGGAGAATTCCTCGGCTCACATTCAGAAACCACCACAATTTTTTTTTCAGTTACTGAAAGAGCAGGCAACATCTCATCCAAATGAGAGTGTCTCTGATGGCCTCGCATTTCACTTGGGGCCTTTATCAGCAAGTGTGTGGAGGACTGCGTACCAAAAATGATGATATGTGTATTCCCCAACTGGAAACCATGATGAACTGCAAGATAGTTGGATTCACTAAGTGGGTCAGACAGCATCTCTGGAGAAAAGAAATAGTGACTTTTCGGGTCGAGACCCTTCTTCAGACTGCAAGGTCCACTCCCAAGTGAAGCCCAAGTCTGCAGCATACAAGGCAAATGATCCCGAGGGGTACAAGACATCTATATACGACCTTTGCAGAACCATTAAGAATGCCAAGAGGGAGATCTGGACTAAGCTGAAATTCTGAGACAATGGCAAGGCTGCATTCATGAGAGGAATAGATCGGGTAGATGCACAGAATCTCTTGCCCAGAGTAGGGGAATCGAGGACCAGAGGACATAGGTTCAAGGTGAAGTGGAAAAGACTTAATAGGAATCTGAGGGGTAACTTTTTCACACAAAGGGTGGTGGGTGTGTGGAACAAGCTGCCAGAGGAGGTAGTTGAGGCTGGGACTATCCCAACGTTAAAGAAACAGTTAGATAGGTACATGGATAGGACAAGTTTGGAGGGATAAGGACCAAGCACAGGCAGGTGGGAATAGTGTAGCTGGGACATGTTGGCCAGTTGGGCAAGTTGGGCCGAAGGGCCTGTTACCACACTGTATCATTCTATGACTCTATGGCTGCAAAGGGAAGGCATGAGGTATTGGTGGCAACAATGAGCCCCTCTGTGATGAACTCAATGTATTCTATTTGTGTGCGCCAATACTGAGGCAGACGTCAGATTGGCTTTCAACTCCAAACACCCTCTTCCACCACTGTGTCGATCATCTTCCTTTTCCTTTCTAATCTAGCAATAACAGGCACTCACAACAGTTTAATACATCATTATAATATAATCTATAAATGGAGTATTTCCATTAAGAGGTACCTCAGTTTAATTCAATTAGGCTCTGACAAGGAGAAGCCTAAAAATGTTTTCAACATTTCCCATTGCCACATTAGAGGCCCTCATAATAAAAATAACTACGGGGGGAATCTGTGTCCCACTTCATCAAAGTGGAAGCTAAATCAGTTTGAGTAACTATAATAGTGGTGGCAGCAGTGCTAGCCATTTCTACCAGCCAACAACAATAGGAGAAATTGAAACAGGAGTAGGCCGTTCAGTGTCTCGTGTGTTCCACTGTTCAGTAAGATCATGGCTCATACTTCATTTGGCGGCTCTTCCCCGTACTAATCCCCTAACCTTTGATTTCGCAGCTCCTTTATGAATTCTTACATATTACGTAGATTGAAAAAAAACATTTTTGAAGTCACCTTTCTTTATAGGAAACATTGTCAACAATACATCATTATACTGACCAAATAATCTGCTTTAGTACTATTGATTAATGGTTAAATGTTGATTAGGACATTGGGGAAAACACGCCAACTCTGAGAAGGATTATCAATGGATATTTATGGAATTCCCTGCAACAGAGGGCAGTGGAGGCCAAATCACTGGATGGATTTAAGACAATATAGACAATAGACAATAGGTGCAGGAGTAGGCCCTTCAGCCCTTTTTTTTTTGTTTTGTTTTTTTGTTTATTTTATTAGAAGTTAATACAGTACAAAACAATACAGTGGAACCTAATTTTAGGTGCCAACTATGTCATACCATAATCCATTCTATGTACAACCTCTAGTTTTATGTTATGAGAAGCAAGGAAGCAAGACAAGAAAAAGAAAACAATAGAAAGGGGAAAAAGTGGAAAATAGATGGTAGAGAGTAGAAAAACGTGAAGTGTGTATATAAAAAATTAAAAAAAGAAAAAAGAAAAAGTGGAAAGTAGAAAGTAGAAATAGAAGAGAAGGCCCCTTAAAAGAGAAATTTTCAAATCTATATTCGGAGATGTAAATCTATCCACGTCATGAACTGAAATCAGCAATCCTTATGGTACCGCTGCATCACATGATTCCAAAAAGTCGATGAAAGGAGACCAACTCCTTAAGAATTGGTCATATTTATCTATTAGTCGGAAGTCTCATTTCTTCAAGGCGTGCTATGTCCATCATATTCCTAATCCACATTTTAACAGTTGGTATGGTTGTATTTTTCCAAAATTTAAGTATCATTTCTTTCCAATTATTAACCCATAATTAAAAAAAAACATTTTGGTCTTTATTTAAATTGGCGTCTTCTCCTATTATTCCAAATATAATCCATTCCATTTTGGGTTCTATTCTTGACTTGAAGAGCTTTGTAATATATCAAATATATCACTCCAAAATTATTCAACTTTGTACATCCTACAAATGAATGTGTTATATTAGCGTTTTGAAACAAACATTTATCGCATCTGGGAGAGACTTTGGATAAAATGTATTCAACCTCGTTTTTGAATAATATAGTCTATGTAATAATTTGAATTGAATTAAATTATGTCTTGCATTAATAGAACAGTTATGTGTATTCATCAAATACTTTTCCCATCTATCCTTCGAGATCTTATCATTAACTCATGTTCCCAATCTTCCCTTAGTGCTTCTGTTGAGGGTGATTCTCTATATAATATTATTATAAAAGTATGATATTAATTTTTGTGAATCAGCCTTAATATTCATTGCTTCTTCTAAAGGGGTCTAAAAATATAGTTTGAAATCTATGTGTATATTTCTTCATAAAGTCACATATCTGTATATATTTAAAATATTGAGTATCCTTCAATTTAAATTTTAATTTAGGGGATCAGAGGGTATGGAGAGAAGGCAGGTACGGGATACTGAGTTGGATGATCAGCCATGATCATATTGAATGGCGGTGCAGGCTCGAAGGGCCGAATGGCCTACTCCTGCACCTAATTTCTATGTTTCTATGTTTCTAATTGTTGAAATGATAACAGTTTGCCCATTCATACATATCCCCTACTTTCCTAATCCCCAGTCTATCCCATTGTTGATATGTGTTGTCGATGAGAGAAGGTTTGAATGCGGGGTTATTCAATAGTGGGGTTAGTACTGATAAATTATTTAATTTCAAGGATACTTTATTTGTTTCCAAATTCTTATTATATTGTGAATAATTGGGTTCTTCTTATATATTATACTATTCAATTTTATCGGTGAGAGCAGGATCGTTCCTATATCGTGCGGATAGCACTCCTCTTTCTCCATTCTTATCCACTCCAACTGCTGAGTGGAACTATCCAGCCAGTACATTATGTTCTTAATATGCACTGCCCAGTAGTAATACATAAAGTTAGGTAATGATAAACCCCCAACTTCTTTAGATTTGCACAAATGCTTTCGTTGAATTCTATGTGTTCTATAATCCCATATAAAATTAGTGATAGTGGAATCTAGTTTTTTGAAAAAATATTTTGGAATATATATTGGGATCGCTTGAAACAAATATATTAATTGTGGTAAGAAAGTTAATTCTACCTATCAATGAGAGCGGAAGCGTTTTCCAAAATTTAATCATATCATTCAGTTTATTTAATAGTGGTATAAAATTGGCACTAAATAATGATTTGTGTCTTCTCGTAATTTGAATACCCAGATACTTGAATTTTCTGTTGCAATTTTGAAGGGGAATTTTAGTAAGTGTCTCGAATCCTGTGGTTTTAAAGACATAATTTCGCTTTTATTCCAATTTATTCTATATCCTGAAAAAGAGCGGAATTCCTCAATTAGTGTTAATAAGGTGGGTATACTCGTTTGTGGCCCTTCAGCCCTTTGAGCCAGCACCGCCATTCAATGTGATTATGGCTGATCATGCCCAATCAGTACCCCGTTCCTGCCATAGAACATAGAACATAGAAAATAGGTGCAGGAGTAGGCCATTCGGCCCTTCGAGCCTGCACCGCCATTCAATATGATCATGGCTGATCATCCAACTCAGTATCCTGTACCTGCCTTCTCTCCATACCCCCTGATCCCTTTAGCCACAAGGGCCACATCTAACTCCCTCTTAAATATAGCCAATGAACTGGCCTCAACTACCTTCTGTGGCAGAGAATTCCACAGATTCACCACTCTCTATGTGAAATATGTTTTTCTCATCTCGGTCCCAAAAGATTTCCCCCTTATCCTTAAACTGTGACCCCTTGTTCTGGACTTCCCCAACATTGGGAACAATCTTCCTGCATCTAGCCTGTCCAACCCCCTAAGAATTTTGTAAGTTTCTATAAGATCCCCCCTCAATCTTCCAACTCCAACGAGTACAAGCCGAGTCCATCCAGTCTTTCCTCATAGGAAAGTCCTGACATCCCAGGAATCAGTCTGGTGAACCCTCTCTGCACTCCCTCCATCTCCATCTCCCCATATCCCCTGACTCTGCTATTTTTAAGAGCCCTATCCACCTCTCCCTTGAAAGCATCCAGAGAACCTGCCTCCACCGCCCTCTGAGGCAGAGAATTCCACAGACCCACCACTCTCTGTGAGAAAAAGTGTTTCCTCGTCTCCGTTCTAAATGGCTTACTCCTTATTCTTAAACTGTGGCCCCTGGTTCTGGACTCCCCCAACATCGGGAACATGTTTCCTGCCTCTAGCGTGTCCAAACCCTTAACAATCTTTTATGTTTCAATGTGATGCCCTTTCATCCTTCTAAACTCCAGAGTGTTCAAGCCCAGCTGCTCCATTCTCTCAGCATATGACAGTCCCGCCATCCCGGGATTTAACCTTGTAAACCTATGCTGCACTCCCTCAATAGCAAGAATGTCCTTCCTCAAATAGGGGACCAAAACTGCACACAATACTCCAGGGGTGGTCTCACTAGGGCTCTGTACAACTGCAGAAGGACCTCTTAGCTCCTATATTCGATTCCTCTTGTTATAAAGGCCAACATGCCATTCACTTTCTTCACTGCCTGCTGTACCTGCATGATTACTTTCATAGACTGATGTACAAGGACCCCCAGATCCCGTTGTACTTCCTCTTTTCCCAACTTGGTGCCATTTAGATGGTAATTTGCCTAGGGTCTAGTGGAATCAAGGGCTATGGGGAGAAGGCAGGCACGGGTTATTGATTGGGGACGATCAGCCATGATCACAATGAATGGTGGTGCTGGCTCGAAGGGGCCGAGTGGCCTCCTCATACACCTATTTTCTATGTTTCTATGGATACTTTTTACATTATTCCAAAAGCAATCTGTGGGATGTACAATGGAGATTTAAGCCATTCAGCCAAACCAATCCCCATTGTGTTTGCCCAACCCTCAAGCCGTCTCCACTCTTGCCTCATGAGCAAAGCCTCTATTCCCTGTTGCCTCAACTTGCCCAAATTTCTCTTGAATATTGAAACAAAGAACTGCAGATGCTGGTTAATACATAAAAAGATACAAAGTGCTGGAGTAACTCAGCAGGTCAGACAACACCTGACCAGTTGAATTACTCCAGCACTTGTGTCCATTCCTCTTCAATGTATTATCCATTACATCTGCTTCAACCAGTCCTTGTGGGACTGAGTTCCACCTTCTCAGCACTCTTTGGATAAAGTCGTTTCTTCTGATTTCCCTATTGAATTTCAAGTTCATGTTAGCGTTTATTGTCACTTAACCACCTAAGGTACAGGGAAATTTGAGTTACCATACAGCCATACTAAGTGAAAAGAACATAATACACACATAAATCAAATTTAACATAAACATCCACCACAGTGGAATCAACATTCCTCACTGTGATGGAAGGCAGTAAAGTTCAGGCATCTTTGTCTTTGTTCACCCGTGGTGGTCGGGGCCTTGAACCCTCCGCAGTTCGCCACTGCCGACGGTCCGATGTCCGGGCCATCTCGTCGGGATGATCAAAACTCCGGCGTCGGGACGGATTGGAAGCTCGGCATGGAGCTCCCGAGTTGGCCGCTTCTTACCGGAGACCTTGGGCTTCATGGTTAAAGTCCACAGGCCCCGCGGTCGGAGCTCCTCTTCTGGCGATCGATGGTAAGTCCGCGCCGCACCCACGGCTTGAAGCTCCGGGCCGGTCTCCAGGAAAGGCCGCACCAATCCACGTTGTTAGGCCGCCAAGGGGGGGGCGGAGATGCGTCACGGAGAAAATCACATCTCCATCGAGGTAAGTGACTGAAAAAAAGTGTCCCCCCTATTCCCCACCCCCCACCCTCTTAAACTAACCAAGAAACATTGAAACAAACTTTTAGAACATACTTAAAATAATAAAAGCAGTAGAAAGGACGCACAGACTGTTGGCGAGGCTACCACAACGGTGGCGCCACCTGGTGGTACTTCTTAGTGGCAATTTTATATTCGTAGCTTCGTTTTATGCTCTCCCTACAGATGAAAGCTATTTCTTTGTACCTACTGTGCAAAATAAAACTTCACCCATTTTAGGTCAGCCCTCTGTTCCATTTCCAGAGTAGAGAGTTCCTTCCATTCTTGATATGAAAGGGTAGATGGACCTTGCTCTATCTCATCTGGAGAAACAATAACTCTAATGGTGCAGTACTCCTGCTATGTTCCATTCAAATATCAGTCCAGTTAATCAGCTCAAGTCTCACGGCCTTATGGCTCAGATATGAGAGAGGTTCCCCGTAAGCACGTAAATATCTTAAAATGATGCTAGATGTGTGACTCATCTCCCTGCTTGTGATTCCCTCACCTTATAACTCATCAAATGAATGACTATTAATATTCACAACGCATCACACATTAGGTACAGGCGTCATTTTCCTAACGCAGTAATTATGGCACATCATTGTGCACTGCTTTGGATGATTTGTTCATCTCATGATGGAACAAATTTCTTCAGGATTGCCATCTTTCCCCGGGTGCACAAAATGGGGAATGGACTGGTTGCTACTGGGAGGAGAAGGTGAGTGTTGTGTTTTTCCACCCACGTTTACCAAGCCCACTTCCCGCAATCTCCACTTGTGGTCACGTGCATTCTCCATTTCATCTATTTAGACATTCAAATGACCTGAGCTAAACTTCTTAGTGTGAGCAGCATAATGCTTCTTCATGGGCTTCAATGTACATCAGATTATTGTCCATGATAGCACAAGCTTGCCTAGCTGGGTAATATTAATCTGTTTGCAAGCAGATTTACAGTGGCATTGTTTCCTGGCTGCATTAAGGAGTATTGCAAGCAACCCCCTGTAATATGAATCTAGAAACAGAGGGAACAATGAGAAGTCGTGTTCTGCGGCTTTTTATCTCTGCTGCTTGATGTAAGGCTGACCTACTGAAAGCATAGCTGCATGCAAGCCTTGTCACCTGTTGCCTTCTTTGCTGGTCCCGTTGTTTAGGAGGCAATCCTTTTTTACCGATTTCACTTTTAAATGAACCTTTCTTGTTCCACCCTTTCATTTAGATTTGTTTTCCTGGGTTCTGCAATGCTTGCATTGTTATTCCAGGGCAATGCGATGAAAGTACTGAACCATGAGAATGTCGTCCTTGATTCTTGCCATAGAGGGAGTACAGAGAAGGTTCACCAGACTGATTCCTGGGATGTCAGGACTTTCATATGAAGAAAGACTGCATAGACTCTGCTTGTACTCGCTAGAATTTAGAAGATTGAGGGGGGTTCTTATGGAAACTTACAAAATTCTTAAGTGGTTGGACAGGCTAGATGCAGGAAGATTGTTCCCGATGTTGGGGAAGTCCAGAACAAAGGGTCACAGTTTTAGGATAAGGGGGAAATCTTTTAGGACCGAGATGAGGAAAACATTTTTCACACAGAGAGTGGTGAACCTCTGGAATTCTCTGCCACAGAAGGTAGTTGAGGCCAGTTCATTGGCTATATTTAAGAGGGAGTTAGATGTGGCCCTTGTGGCTAAAGGGATCAGGGGGTATGGAGAGACGACAGGTACAGGATACTGAGTTGGATGATCAGCCATGATCATATTGAATGGCGATGCTAGCTCGAAGGGCCGAATGGCCTACTCCTGCACCTATTTTCTATGTTTCTATGTTTGAGTATAAGATGTTAAACTGAGATCTTCTCTGACCTCTTAGCTAAAATATCACACAACATCCTTTGAAGAAAGGGAAGGCAGTTCCCCCTGTAGTTTGGGAAATACGATATGGTTGTTAGGTTTATTGGATGGGAATCTGAGCGATAAATGGTTACGGGGAAATATGTGGGAGGAGGATTCTTTTGGCGAACTGACAAAGAACTTGATGGGTTGAATGTCATAAGGAAATGTCATATAAATATGAAATCCCCAGATAATGTTCACCTTGGGCAAAGTGTCAGGTCATTGTCATGCTGCTGTATCTTGAAAACTTTCCAGTTCACAAATTTCAAAGTTACATCTCTGGTATTATATAAAAAAGACAGCACATCAAAGAGAAATCTTTAGCGGTAAAGCACTTTGGAACATTCCAGGGTCATAAAAGGTGCAACCTAAATGAAAGCCTTTTATCTTTTCCATTAAAATTAGAGTGAAAAGGGAGTTTTGTCCCCTTTATTGACATCATCTGGCCGCAGTCTTTTCAGTGCAAACAGGCGGGTTTACAATTTTGGACTGGTAAGAGAATAGTCTATACAATGTTCTCATTTGAAGAGAAATGATGAACAGGAGCGCTGATGGGATTCTCCTGTTAATATAATGTTGTCAGATGGTCTACTCCAAACTCTTATTACCGTAACATGTAGGTAAAGGGACTAGGTCTTTGCCAGCTTATTATTATGGTAATCAGATATGAATTTCATATTCAAATATATTCAGTCATCATAAAAATGGTCTAACATTCTGGTTAAATTGTAGATTCTATTTCATGTGCACTAATGTGCTCTGATTGCATTTTACAGTCAGTGGATATGAATTGGTCTGAGTGAACAGGTAGGAGTTGATTCAGCTCAGAATTGCTTTGAGGAATTGTTTATATTTCTGTCAGAAACTTTACAGAATAGAGGTGATTTGGCCCGTCTGTATTTTGTACAGAAACTCCATCTGTCTCATTCTCAGCAGAGTGAGGCCTAATGCAAAATGGAAGAACAGCACCTCATATTTCACTTGGGCAGCTTATATCCCAGTAGTATGAATATTGACTTCTTAATTCTTCAAGTAACCTCGAGTAACTTCAAGTAACCCTTGCTTTCCTTCTCTCTCCATCCCTATTTTGGATAAATGCCAGGAGGTTCTCTTTGGCATCCAGACCAACATTTGTCACTCAACAAGTTTCATCTCCACTGAGAGATGTATTATTTGGCCATATTTTTATGGCAGTTCGTGGAAATCTTATTGATCACATATTTCAGCCGCTTCTCTTGTATTTCAAATATGTTAAATACCGTTGGAATATTTTAAGATCAAGAAAAGAGATTTCTAAACATCTTGAAACATATGATTGTTGAGGGTTTGGACACGCTAGAGACAGGAAACATGTTCCCGATGTTGGGGGAGTCCAGAACCAGGGGCCACAGTTTAAGAATAAGGGGTAAGTGATTTAGAACGGAGACGAGGAAACACTTTTTCTCACAGAGAGTGGTGAGTCTGTGGAATTCTCTGCCTCAGAGGGCGGTGGAGGCCAGTTCTCTGGATGCTTTCAAGAGAGAGCTAGATAAGGCTCTTAAAAATAGCGGAGTCAGGGGATATGGGGAGAAGGTAGGAACTGGGTACTGGTTGGGGATGATCAGCCATGATCACATTGAATGGCAGTGCTGGCTCGAAGGGCCGAATGGCCTACTCCTGCACCTGTTGTCTATTGTTTATTCTCAAAAAACAATCTGCTGGAGGAACTCAGCAGGTCGAGCAGCGAATGTAGTGGGAAGGAATTGTCAATGTTTTGGGTTGAAAGCCTGCATCAGGACTAAGGGTGGAGAGGGAAGATCGACAATGCAAAGAGGAGAGGAGGGGAAGTGGGGAGACGGGGCAGTGGGACTGAAGTAGAGAGTATCATGTTGGGGAAACCATTGGGGGAGTTCTGGATTGAGTGTACTGTACATACCTGAAAGAAATAAGCAACTTGCTGGAGGAACGAAATAGGTCATGAAAGGTCAGGGTAAAGAATGGTAAGATGACCTTTGAGATTGCGACTCTTCCTCAAACTGATAAGAAGAGGGGAGAGAAAACTGAAAAGAGAGACCTGGCAAGTGATAGGTGGATACAGATGAGAGGGCGTTGATTTGCAGATGGGTAGAGTAAGTGACCAGAAGTTGAAAAAGAGACAAAAAGGTCAGTATGGGAATTGGAAGGGGTGCATCCAGCAGGTCTTGCTAAACAACGTGCAAGTGTTGGCTAAAAGCTTGCCAAGTCTAAGCTTGGCCTCACAGATGTAAAGGAGACCACTTTGGGAGCACCGAATGCTATACATGAGGTTTTGAGAGGAGTGACTGGAAGGGTTGCAGGGGTCTTTGAATGGACCTGAGAGAGGAGGTGTAGGGGAAGGTGTTACATGTCCGACAGGTGCAGGGGAAATTACCTGAGGGTTGCGTGGGGTGGGATAGGATGAGCAAATCAGGGAAGGCCTGGCCTCCGTGGAAAATGGAAAGGAGTGGGGATGGGAAGATGTGACTGGTTGTGGGATCACTTTGAAGGTGGCAGAAATGTTGTAGAATGATGCGTTGGATGCAGGGTCTAGTAGGGTGAAAGGTGAGGATTAGGGGAACTCTAACCTGGTCCTTCTGGGGAGAGTGGGAGGATGGGTGTCAGGGGTTATAGGCAGAAGGCAGGAGAAGGGGGGTAGGAGAGAGAGATACACCAACCATGATTGAATGGTGAAGTAGACTTGATGGGCCGAATGGCCTAATTCTGCTTCTATCACTTATGACCTGAAGTGCAGTACTCCAGGACATAGATGAGACATGGGTACGGGCTCCACTTACAACAGCAGAGATAAACTAAGTTTACTGAAGAAACTCTCGGATATCCAAGAGTGAAAAGCTACATTTTGGGGGTGGATGTGGCGGATGTGAGATCCTGACTCGGGCCGAACTAGGAGGCTTGATTACATTTATTTTTTGGCATGATTTTTTTAGTGAATAATTTGATTAATCTGTAATGAAGCAATTAAAAAAAATATTGGGAAAGGGAACAGAAAGGTAGACTAAGATGAGTTTAAATTATATTATAAAGCAGTAAGACAGTGATGGGGAAAGATGAGTGTTTCAATTGCATAAATCATTTTTAAAGATTAAAGGGCCCTGTCACATAAAAACACGTTTCAAGTTATGATGATGAATTGGACCAGAATCATCCACCTGTGGTTCACCAGATATTACAGATGTTCTTGTCATGGATTCTTTGTTTTTGTGAAAGGCATTTTGTTTTGTTAGACATTCTCACCAGCATGGGAAGAATTTAAAATTGAAGACTAAAGCTTTGCTTCAAAGAAGTATAACACAAGAGAACTGTTAATCCGCAGTCTGTAACTGTCAGCACACTTGATCCTTTCAATGGAGTTACAGGAACCTCCTCATTTTATTAAAGCCGACTAATAGCCATGTCATCACTCGGAATAATGCGTAATTGATGCTTCTGGTCTGTGTGTGAATTTTGTCTAATGTGAATGAGCAGTTTGAACGTGACCCAGTCAATAATAACCATATAACCATATAACAATTACAGCACGGAAACAGGCCATCTCGGCCCTTCTAGTCCGTGCCGAACACTTAAAGTTTGTATACTAATCTCTTATGTGGGACCTTGTCGAAAGCCTTCTGGAAGTCCAGATACACCACATCCACTGGTTCTCCCCTATCCACGCTACTAGTTACATCCTCGAAAAATTCTATAAGATTCGTCAGACATGATTTACCTTTTGTAAATCCATGCTGACATTGTCCAATGATTTCACCACTTTCCACAGTGGAGGTTTCAGAGTTTTCCCTCTCCTAGATGGACTGCCTTCCCAGTGCAGGTCTATTGCACCTGCCCACTGATCAAACAGAGTCATAGAGTCATAATATAGCTTGGAAACAGGCTCTTCTGCCCAACTTGGCCATGCTGACCAAGATGCCCAATCTAAGCTCGTCCCATTTACTTGCATTTGGCCCATATTCCTCTCAACCCTTCCTATTTATGCCAAATGTCTTTTAAATGTTGTTATTATACCAGTTTCAACTACTTCCTCTGGCAGCTCTTTCCTTACACCCACTACTCTCTGTGAAAATCTTGTTCCTCAGGAATAATCAAATGTTCAGAGGCACGTGAGAAGTTGGATCATCTTAAAGAGGTAACAGAATAGTTTTGAATTGGGTGCAGGGATGATTCTGTAGTTTTGAGTATGTACTCGCTAGAATGTAGTTTTGAGCTTGTACTCGCTAGAATTTAGAAGATTGAGGGGGGATCTTATAGAAACTTATAGAAACTTACAAAATTCTTAAGGGGTTGGACAGGCTAGATGCAGGAAGATTGTTCCCGATGTTGGGGAAGTCCAGAACAAGGGGTCACAGTTTAAGGATAAGGGGGAAATCTTTTAGGACCGAGATGAGAAAAACATTTTTCACACAGAGAGTGGTGAATCTGTGGAATTCTCTGCCACAGAAGGTAGTTGAGGCCAGTTCATTGGCTATATTTAAGAGGGAGTTAGATGTGGCCGTTGTGGCTAAAGGTATGGAGAGAAGGCAGGTATAGGATACTGAGTTGGATGATCAGCCATGATCATATTGAATGGCGGTGCAGGCTCGAAGGACCGAATGGCCTACTCCTGCACCTATTTTCTATGTTTCTATGTTTCCAATCTGGGCAATTTAAACTTAAAGTGTTAATGGTATGGAAGGGGAACAATGGTTGATGTTAACACCTGGTGAAATTAGACACAGTATTCTTTCTTTAAATTTTGGGAAACAAAATTAATTAGCTTGCTTTGATGTGAAACCAAGAACAAAGAATGACAGCAGGGTTTAGAGGATTAAGGTATTGGGATGTGCTGCATAAACTTGGCTTGTATTCCCTTAAGCGTAATCTTGATTGGTGTGTTAAAAATGTTAATAAGATTCGGTAAGTTAAATACTGAGAATATATTTTCATGCAGCAGTAGTTTCTCGAACAGAGAATCATAATGGAATTAGAACCAGTCCACTGTTGATTTATTAGGTGTTAGGAAATTGCTACCTAAGGGTTGGTGATCATGTGATTTGTGTTGTAATATTTTGTGCTCAGTGCTTGCCGCTTCAGTTGAAGACCATCACAGTGAAAAGTTTGTATCATGCATTGTTCCGCCTGGGTTAGTGGGTTAAAGTGATACCCAGCTTCATTCCTGATAACATTCCTGCTTGGCCCGCTGAGTCACGCCAGCATTTTGTGTCCATTTTCCATTCCTGATGAGGTACACAATACTGCCCGGCCACATGGTTGGTAGACATTGAAAACTCCGAAGCTGTGGATTTAAGACTGGGCAAGTTTAGAGATTTTGCAGAAAATATGATGAAACAAACGGCATTTTCTGAAGCTAAACTAAGATGTGTGCATGCAAAAATGAACTCAAGATTAAGAGATGGCGTATGTGAGATATATGATTAAAACTTGAGAAATGCAATAAAGGCATTTAGCATGAGAAAGAACTGCAGATGCTGGATAAAATCGAAGGTGGACACAAAATGCTGGAGTAACTCAATGGGTGAGGCAGCATCTATGGAGGGAAGGAATGCGTGACGTTTCGGGTCGAGGCCATTCTTCAGACTGAAGAAGGGCCTCGACCCTTAAGAAGGGCCTCAGACTGAAAAGGGCCTAGACCCGAATCGTCACCCATTCCTTCTCTCCATAGATGCTGCCTCACCTGCTGAGTTACTCCAGGATTTGTGTCTACCAAAAGGCATTTAGTATTTAACTAGACTAAGTGGGACCCGCTGTGTTCACATGGGTGGGCTGGTCCCCCGACGCAATATTCCACCTCTCCACCAATTCCACCTCTCCACCAATTACTTCAACCCAAACAACCATTTGCAGTGCATTTTTACTTCAAACCAACCATATTTTCATTTTCAAACCACATTAAGGGCACTCACAGTTGAGTAGACATGTGTTCAGTGTTATTCACAGCTCAGAGAGACATGACCCTCAGGCTTCCTCCATCTTGCAGAGACTGAGTGAGGCACACCACTTCCGGGTTTTATAGTCCCTCCATCCTCCCAGCAGCAGTGGCAGCAGAGAGAATGCCAATTAAAAAAAAAACATTAATATCTCTCTGATTTTTTTATCGATGGGAAAAATCCTCCAGTCCCGAAAGGCGGAGGGGGGGCTCTGAGCGAGGTGGCCAAAAATGACGGCCGTAGGAGTCGGCGTTCTCCTCGGAAATCGCAGCACAGTGGGCCAAAAGCTGTCAAGATCAGATGTTTAGTAATATAGATTTGAATGTTTGGGCATGTTTTTCAATAACATTGTCAGGGCTATGGAGAATCTTGCAGAACAAAACACAGTCAAGTGTGGACTGGGGAGAATAAGAAATGATTGTAGGATTGAGTAGAATGATTGGTAGAATTGGTAGAATTGAGGTCCATCACTTTTGTTACACAGGTAAATTTCTTGGCACTATGAAATGCAATAGAGCTGATGACTTCAACCCAGCAACATCAGAGTGTTTGTGAGTTACAAATGTGATGCTCGAAGCAGTGGCCAGAAGAGACAATGGGAGATAGTATTGACATTCTGGAATGTATAGAGGAATTTAGCAAGATAGTAAACTTTCAAAGGATATTTGGACAGATTAGGGTGAGGGTTATGTGAAATGTGAATGTTGGCCAATTATTAACATGCAAGAACTGAGAACCTTAGTAACTCAAAAGCTACAGGGCTCGTGCTGGCAGTATCATCCTTGTCATCTCCATAAAGACCTGATTGCAAATGTTTCAAAAACATTTACAGCATTGTTTGAACAGGAAATGGCCAATCATAGGAATCCCAAAGTCAGGAAAACTTTGGGCCACAACATTTTGAAGGCTCTGTCTGGGAAATCACCAATTTTCTTATGTTTGTTAAAAAAGCTGCCTGTTATATCTGGTATAAAATTGGACATTTGTCACCATTTTGCAGAAGCTAATAGAACATGGCTGACTGGTGTAATTGTAATCCACAATTTGCTCAAAATCCAGGGGATATGTCTGCTGAATACCTTCAGAGAGAGGCTTTGAGTATCATTGAAGTTAATGATGAGGTAGTCGAATGCATGTTGAACGGCATTTGTGCCACTGATATGCCAATAGATGGCAGATAGTACAGTGGACTGCTCGGGTATAGAATTAGACACACACAGGTACAACTTTCAACAGGATCCACTGATGGAAAAATACTCTGGAGAAATGTTGTAAATGCCGGGAGAAATATTGTAGAGACTATGGAAAGGATTGTGGAACAAAATGCGTCACGTGTGAGTGAGGGAAAGAGAAATGATTAGTGGAATTGAGCTCCAACACATGTTACACATGAGAACCAGAACCCAATAATAGAGAAGTCACACTGCTCATAATTGTAGCAGAATTTACCCAGAGACTGAGAGCGTTAGGGAGGAAGAGAATCAGAGCAAGTCATATTAATACAAGGTAGACAAAAATGCTGGAGAAACTCAGCGGGTGAGGCAGCATCTATGAGGAGCGAAGGAAATGTGCAACGTTTTGGGTCGCAACCCTTATAGACAATAGACAATAGGTGCAGGAGCAGGCCATTTGGCCCTTCGAGCCAGCACCACCATTCAATGTGATCATGGCTGATCATCCCCAATCAGTACTCCGTTCCTGCCTTCTCCCCATATCCCCAGACTCCGCTAATTTTAAGAGCCCTATCTAGCTCTCTCTTGAAAGTATCCAGAGAACCTGCCTCCACCGCCCTCTGAGGCAGAGAATTCCACAGACTCACCACTCTATGTGAGAAAAAGTTTCCTCATCTCTGTTCTAAATGGCTTACTCCTTATTCTTAACTCTTCTTCAGACCCGAAGCCTTGCCTATCTCCTTCGCTCCATAGATGCTGCCTCACCCGCTGAGTTTCTCCAGCCTTTTTGTCTACCTTCGATTTTCCAGCAACTGCAGTTCCTTCTCAAACATCATATTAATACAATCTGTTTGACTTCAACATAGGGAAAGGGACAAGGGAAAGATGAGGATAAACTAAATAGGTCTTTCCCTCCAGAATTACTTGCTTTCTTTTGATTTGGCACAGTAAATGGAAGGCGAAAGACAACCCCAAATGAGTCAGTGGTCAGAGCTACAAGAAAATACACAAAGTGCTGGAGTAAATCAGTAGGTCGGGCAGCATCTCTGGAGAATATGGATGGGCGACGTTTCGGGTCTGGACCCTTCTTCAGTCTAAAGTATCTGCAGGTCCTTGTGCCTAAGTCATAGGTACAATTGGTGGCAGCATCAGGAAAGGCTGTTGCTGTAGAGAAGGTGTAGAACTGCACAAAAGCATTACAGAGACAGACAGAAAATTAAAGCGCTTGCAAGGGAAAAGGCTAGGCTCTTCAAATTAGTTGATTGAATCAACTCCAATAAAGAGAGGAAAAAATGGCCCAAAGAAACATGAATTTGGATGTTAAGGCATTCCAATGTGTATAAAGAACCTGGACCAGGAAAAGTTCAAAAAGCTGTATTGAAAAAGGACATTGAACCTTCCTTTTAGGATAAAGTACAAGTAGGACAATAATTTGTAGTAAATTGGAGTCCGTGCACTTAGAGACAAAGAGCATGCAAATGTAATGAGAGT
Organism: Amblyraja radiata; assembly: GCF_010909765.2. NCBI lineage: Eukaryota > Metazoa > Chordata > Chondrichthyes > Rajiformes > Rajidae > Amblyraja > Amblyraja radiata. The sequence continues at coordinate 149,298,336 of NC_045957.1, read as the reverse complement.
AAGAAATAGTGCTGAGAGTTAGCATGAGCAGGACAATCAAAATGACCTGAGTGTATGAACATTACAGTCACTTGGATGATAGAATTATAGAACCGTACAGCATGGAAACAGGCCCTTCGGCTCACCAGAATTACTGATGCAGAAGTAAGTGAGGAGTCTAATTCAAGAAACTCAATTTGGAACTGCAAAGTAATCTTGCTATTATCAAGCAAGCACGAACATTCATTTGAGTTCTGAATGGAAATGCTCAGTATGGACCTTTTGGACTTTGTTGTGTCTGAAGAAACAAGAAACAAAGCGAGGTCTGAGTTAGGCTAATTCACCTAGTCTGGAACAATTGCAAATTAGGCAACATCTATTTTATTGAAAGTGCAGAAAGGAACTGCAGATGTTGGTTTAAACCGAAGATAGGCACCAAAAGCTGGAGTAACTCAGCGGTTCAGACTGCATGTCTGGAGAATAGTGAAAGGCTTGGATAGAATAGTAAAGGCTTGGATAGAGTGGATGTGGAGAGGATGTTTCCATTAGTGGGAGAGTCTAGAACTAGAGGTCCTATCCTCAGTATTAAAGGAAGGAGATGAGGAGAAATGTCTTCAGTCAAAGGGTGGTGAATCTGTGGAATTCTTTGCCACAGAAGGCTGTGCAGGCCGTTAGTGGATATTTTTAAGGCAAAGATAGATAGATTCTTGATTAGTACAGGTGTCAGAGATGATGGGGAGAAGGCAGGATAATGGGGTTAGGAGGGAGAGATAGATCAGCCATGATTGAATAGGCCGAATGGCCTAATTCTACTATCCCGTATGAGAAAAGGAATAGGTAACGTTTCGGGTCAAGACTCTTCTTCAGACTGAGAGTTGGGAAACGGAAAATGTGAGATATAGACGGTTGATATGGAGAGATATAGAACAAATGAATGAAAGATATGCAAAAATATAATGATGATAAAGAAAGAGGGAAGTATGCGGCGTAGTTCTGTTCGATGTTCATGAATACAAATTGAGTAAAATAAAAAGGGAAATGTTGGATGAGAGCATCTACAAAAAGGAAAACAGTTAGAAACATAGTAACATTTAAAACAGGTGCAGGAGTAGGCCACTCGACCCTTCGAGCCAGCACTGCCATTCAATGTGATCATGGCTGATCATCCCCAATTAGTACCCCGTTCCTGCCTTCTCCCCATATCCCCTGACTCCGCTATTTTTAAGAGCCCTATCTAGCTCTCTCTTGAAAGCATCCAGAGAACCCGCCTCCACCGCCCTCTGAGGCAGAGAATTCCAACTTACCACTCTCTGTGAGAAAAAGTGTTTCCTCATCTCCGTTCTAAATGGCTTACCCCTTATTCTTAAACTGTGGCCCCTGGTTCTGGACTCCCCAACGTCGGGAACATGTTTCCTGCCTCTAGCGTGTCCAAGCCCTTAACAATCTTATATGTTTCAATGAGATATCCTCTCATCCTTCTAAACTCCAGAGTGTACAAGCCCAGCTGCTCCATTCTCTCAGCATATGACAGTCCTGCCATCCGGGAATCAACCTTGTAAACCTACACTGCACTCCCTCAATAGCAAGAATGTCTTTCCTCAAATTAGGGGAGCAAAACTGCACACAATACTCCAGATGTGGTCTCAATAGGGCTCACTGTACAACTGCAGAAGAACCTTACAAAGGTTCTTCAAACTGAAGCATTATGTTTCTTGTGCTATCAATGCTGCTTGACCAGCTGTGAGATTTTAGGATTTTCTGCTGTATTTCAGTTTACCAGTTTACCACTTTTTGAATATCAATTTCTGCTATGTTGAGGTTGTTGGGTTGCTGCCATCTTAAAGGATTTGCTGTCCAATCATTTGTACCTTGTTTGCAATTCATATATACACAGTCTGTCACAATGAACAGGTGTGTTTTACTTGATGCTCCAGGTCTAAGTGACTGTAATATCAGCTGTAGACATGGATAGGACAGGTTTGGAGGGATAGGGGTCAAACACGGGCAGGTGGGATTAGTGTAGCTGGGACATGTTAGCCGGTGTAGGCAAGTTGGGCCGAAGGGCCTGTTCCCATGCTGTATCATTCTATGACTAAAACCAGTTCAAGAGAATTTACCATACAGTAAGTCTTTCAGGAATAACATGAAAAAGCACTCTTTCATGCTAACAGTAGTCGACATCTTGAATTGAAAAGCAAGCAAATGCAGGTGTTAGAAATTTAAAGTAAAGACACAAAATGCTGGAAATACCAAGCATTTGGTATCTGTAGAAAGAGAAACAAAGTCAATGTTCTGGGTTGAAGATCTGTTGCAGAACAAGACATTGGATTTAAAATAAAATACAGAATCATCTTCTCCAAAGGTTGTAGACTTTTGGAAATTCTGAGTTTTTGGTACCGAGATCAATAGGGTTTTATAGAATGATTGTATGCATGGTTGTGGATGAAAATGGCTAAATAGGATCATAGTGTATCAAAATGACAAAGCAAGTCTGAAGCAATGAATCTTCTACAACCATGCAAGACAGATTGAAGATTCAAGATTCAAGAGAGTTTATTGCCATGTGTCCCAGATAGGACAATGAAATTCTTGCTTTGCTTCAGCACAACAGAATATAGTAGGCATGAATACAGAACAGATCAGTGTGTCCATATACCATTATATAAATATATACACACATCAATAAATAAAACAGATAAAGTGCAAATAAACTGATAATGGGCTATTAATGTTCAGAGTTTTGTTTGTTGAGTTCAATAGCCTGATGGCTGTGGGGAAGAAGCTGTTTCTGAACCTGGTTGTTGCCATCTTCAGGCTCCTGTACCTTCTACCTGAAGGTAGCGGGGAGATGAGTGTGTGGTCAGGATGATGTGGGTCCTTGATGATGCTGCCAGCCTTTTTGAGGCAGCTACTATGATAAATCCCCTCGATGGAAGGAAGGTCAGAGCCGATGATGGACTGGGCAGTGTTTACCACTTTTTGTAGTCTTTTTCGCTCCTGGGCACTCAAGTTGCCGAACCAAGCCACGATGCAACCGGTCAGCATGCTCTCTACTGTGCACCTGTAGACAGAGAAGGATATGGGCCAATGCGGGCAGCTGCAGTTAGTGTGGAGGGACAAAACAGTTGGCATGACGTGGTGGGCTGAAGGCCCCCTTTCCATATTGGTTTACTCTGGCTCTGCTGTTGATATATTCCTTATAGTCTTGTTTTTATAGCCTCTGCTATTTAACTTGGGGTGAATACAGCTGCTTTGCAAGCTCTAGCTCCTTTCCCTTCAGATTAATTTGTACTTTGCTGGTTTCATCCTTGGTTGAGTGCACCCAATCTGCTGTTAACTTTTAGAACCAAGCAGAATTACCGCTTTTATTTTTTTTTACTTGTGAATTTTAATTCCTTCAAAGAAGTCAGCTGAGCTTTCTTAGTTCAACCATGTGCTTCACTAGATATTTGTGGAGCGCTGTTGAGATCCATGAATACGAATCTTGTTTGGAAAAATGGCACAGCTGGGTACCTTTTGTTTTTAGCTTCTCTCATTATCCACTTGGCTGAATAAATAGATTCTATGAAGAAAAGCTTGCTGGAATGATTATAATACTGATTTTGTGTAGGAGCAAACATTTGTCTTTCAATCACAAACTGTTCACATTTTATTAATCCTGTTGTCTAATCCCACTTCACCCTCCCAACATTGGGCACATTGATCAATGAAAGAGCCTGACAACATTTCCCCAATTCCCCAACTTCTGAACAAATTGATAAGATGCAAACATAAGCATCTTATTTCTCTTAGACTGATTGATACTTTTTCTTTGCTACCCCTCAAGCCTCACCTTGCCATTTCTTTGGAAATAAATAGGAGCAGAGCTTGAACACCAAATTCCCAGTAGTGCAATGGAGTTTCATCTGGATTTTTGAATGGACCTTGGATCCATGCGTTTAGTTTAGTTTAGTTTTGAGATTCAGCGCGGAACACCGAGTCCACACCAACCAGCGATCCCCGCACATTAACACTATTCTACACACACTAGGGACAACTTACATTTATGCCATGTTATTTAACCTACAAACCTGTACGTCTTTGGAGTGTGAGAGGAAACCGAAGATCTCAGAGAAAACCCACGCCATCACGGGGAGAACGTACAAGCTCCGTACAGACATCACCCGTAGTCTGGATCGAACCCTGGTCTCCAGCGCTATAAGGCAGCAACTCTACCGCTGCGCCACCGTGCCGCACTTATTCTGACATAGAAGTGAGAATGGTGTCCTGAATTATGGCAGATTCCAATCATGATTTAACATAATACGTGCGTAGTCTTTGGTCACATTCCAACAGTATTGTGGCACCTGTTCTAAAGTTCCAAACATTAAATGTGACGCTAATTTAAAAGCCTGAATGACCACAATTATTCTTGTACTTTTACTGCAGCACACAAACCCCATTTGTTCCAATAATCACGCTGAATTCAACACAATAATTAGTGTTGCTCAGACTGGTCTTGAATGGTGCCTGTAGGTTGTGGGTGTTGGGAATAATGTCGGTGGAATGCAGTGAGGAAGGTGACATTTACACAATGTGAGCACCATTATGCATGCTCTTTCATTCCATGACACTTCTACTGTGTATCATGCTGTGTGGTTTTCACAATGAGCTCTTCTTATCATTAGTTCAAAGAAGGACTACCAATATATCATGAGAGACCCCTTCCACCCCTGCAACGGGCTGTTCCAGCTGCTACGGTCAGGCAAACGCCTCCGTTGCCATGTGGTGAGAACGGAGAGGTTGAGAAGGAGTTTCTTCCCAGTGGCCATTCGGTCTGTAAACGCCTATCTCACCAGGGACTAACTCTACTGAACGTTTTTCCTTCCATTATTTATTATGTAAAAGAATATGTGTGTTTATGATTGTGTTTATAGTTTGTTTGGTTGTTTGGTTGTTTGTCTTTTTGCACAAAAGTCCGCGAGCATTGCCACTTTCATTTCACTGCACATCTCGTATGTGTATGCGACAAATAAACTTGACTTGACTTGACTTGACTTGGAAAGCAGAAGCTCACCACACATTTGCAGCTGCCCGATGCCCTCCTAATTCTCTGTATGCATTGGCCTTATGGCCTCCACACAAGAACTGACTACCAATATAGTTGGCAGATCAGATGCCATTGTGACTGTCAAATGCAGCATTTCTTTCAAAGATACAGCAAGTAGATAAGCCCTTCAATACACCAAGTCCGTGCTAACCATCGATCACCTGTTCACACAGGTTCTATGTATTCCCACTTTCGCATCCACTGCCTACACACTGGGGCCAATTTTTACAGAGGCCATTTAACCGACAAACCCACGCTTCTTTGGGATGTGGGAGGAAATCGCAACACCCAGAAGAAACCCACAGGAAGAACGTGCAAACTCCACATAGACAGCACCTGAGGCCAGGATTAAACCACTGTCTAAACCCGCATTGTGTGGCAGCAGCTCAACCAGCTGCACCATTGTGTTGAGCATTTCTCTCTGATGGCAATCCTGTTTGTTTATTGAATGGAAAGAAAAAATAAAGTGTATTTGTACAAGTCTTACATGCCACCATTGAAAAGTACATGGGCAATTAAATGTGCCTGGCAACCAGAATGCACACAATATTTGGTGTGCACATTTTTTGCGAAGTGATTGCATTAAAGATGTGAATGAAAGTAAGTTGCAGCCACACAAGTTGATGAAACAAAGAAATGTTGGATTTACAGTGCGCTTTGTGACCCAGGAAGTCCCTGACCACTTTAACAGCTATGAAGTGTGTTTATAGCAACAGTGGAGGGTGCTCAGCAGACTATTCTGTGCAGAGCAATGTACCACCAACAATGGGATAACATTCAGATAATCTGCTTGAGTTAACTTGTTATTGTAGTTATTGGCCTCAATGCCAGGGGGAACATTCCTATTATTATTTGAAATTATACGATGCAGTTCACCTCCTTCAATGTCCTAGAATAGTTCACCGGCACTGAAATCCATTTTAAAGAGAAGTAACTTTTGCAATTTAGAAAAGGCAAAAGCCACGGTGAGTTCCAATAACAGTTATATATTGGTAACTGGACTTTTTGAGAACTGTTAAATAGTTAGTGTCTGTCCATATGTGAGGGGTGATGTTGCAGCTTTGTTGTCCTGTTTTGAGAAGGGCATGTTTCATCTGAGGTTGCATTTCCTGCTGTGGCTGACTAGGCCCATCCTTGACAGGCAGAGGGAGGGGGAGGAGAGGGGGGGGGGAGAGTGAGGAAGGGGGGGGGGGGGGGGAGGTGGGGGGGGGGGGGGGGCGGGTGGGTGGGGGAGGACAAAAGGGGACCTGACAATCTCTATGAGTGAGTAGAAAACATATCTTGGATCAAGGTGATGTTTGGATCAAGTGATGACAGGTTTAGTCCCTATCCTGTCCAGTATTTTTGTATGGAAGATAGACACCAAATGGTGGAGTAACTCAGCGGGACAGGAAGCATCTCTGGAGCGAAGGAATGGGTGACGTTTCCGGTCGAGACCCTTCTTCAGGCTAGAGTCAGGGGAGAGGGAAATGAGAGATATAGATGGTGCTGTAGTGAGATATAGAACAAATGAATTAAAGTTATGCAAAAAAAGTAATGATGACAAAGGAAACAGGCCATTGTTAGCTGTTAGCTAGGTGAGAACGAGAAGCTGGTGACACCATGGTGGGGAGGGATTGAGGGAGAGGGAAGGCAGGGTTTACTTGATGTTAGAGAAATCAATATTCATACCACTGGGTTGTGAGGTACCCAAGCGAAATATGGGATGCTGTTCTCATGAGTTGGGTTTAGGTTCACTCTGAAATGGAGGAGGTCTTGGACAGAAGGGCCAGTGTGGGAATGGGAAGGGGAATTAAAGAGTATGGCAACTGGGAGATCAGGTAGGTCAAGGCGACTGAGTGAAGGTGTTCAGCGAAACGATCACTCTTTCTACATTTGGTCTTGTCGATGTACATGCGTGAACAATGGCTACGGTAGATGAGGTTGGAGTAGGTTTAAGTATTATTGTATAATGGTTCAAATTCCAACCTGGATACTTGAAAACAAAAGCTGGGCTGACTGCACAGCAGTACATGAATGCGGTTCTGGGGAAGAAAACATCTTTCTGATGTATGAAGCACTGTCTGCGATCCTAGATGCAAAGAAACCCACAACCCAATATGAAGAAGAGCAGGTTGGCTGCCCCTGGTGACGTGGTCAATTGTACTCTATAACCAAGATGACTAAACCATGCGATCCGATCATTATGTTATTGCTGTTGATAGAAATTTGCTGCTGTATCAGCTTCACTATCCTTAAAGCAATCGTTGTCATATTGAGAATGTGAAGGTCACTATGTGAAACTTGTTCCCTACATTATTTTATCGCCTTCAACAGTTAAGGGCCTGCCCCACTTGGAGATGTTTTCGGCGACTGCCGGCATCATTGACTGACGTATCAGGTCACCGAACAAATTTGCAGCGTGACGCGGCGTGATGATGTAAGGCGCGCGGTGTTTTTCAAGTGTCGCAACATTTCTTTTGTCGTCACTGGATATTGAAATGTTCAAAAATTTTGGGAACACTGATATGACGCCAGCAGTCGCCAAAAAAATCGGCAAGTGGGAAAGTGTGTACCTCAAGGTTGTAATTTCTACAGCTCCAAACAGGACCGCACCTCAAGATCTGTCATATGACACAGTTTGTTCAACGCTGTTTTGGGTATGATTCCCCTCTATAATCCTTTGGGCATCAGTTAATTATTTATGTGAATCAAGCCACTGCCTAGACGTGAATTATTGATCACAGGCCCTGGCAATTGCATGTAATAATACACGTATCTGAAATTAAAAGATCTTGAATGTGTATTACAGAATCTGCAATCTTGGATTCAATTCAATTCAATTAAATTCAATTCAACTTTAATGTCATTGCACAAATACTAAGTATGGGTACAACGAAATGCAGTTTTGCGTCAGTCCGTAGTAGTAGTGCAATATAGAAATTTAAAAAAAAAGAAGATACAGAATAATCAAAAATACAGAATAATTAAACAATGGGGACGGAGGGACCGGAGAAATCTATCGGCGGGACTCCGAGTTCAGCAATGTGATGGTATAATTGTAGAAGCTGTTCCTCATCCTACTGGTACGAGACCTGAGGCTCCTGTACCGCCTCCCTGATGGGAGGAGGGCAAACAGTCCATGGTTGGGGTGGGAGGGGTCTTTGATGATCTTCCCAGCCCGTCTCAGACACCGTTTTCGGTGGAGGGCATCCATGGCAGGGAGCGGGGCACCGATGATGTGCTGCGCGGTTTTCACCACCCGTTGTAGTGCCTTCCTGTCCGCAACAGTGCAGCTGCTGTACCATACCGTGAAGCAGGTGGTCAGGATGCTTTCGATGGTACAGCGGTAAAAGTTGGTCAGTATCTGGGGGGACAGGTGGGCTTTCTTGAGCCTCCTCAGGAAGTAAAGGCGCTGCTGTGCCTTTTTGATCAGCTTGGAGGTGTTGAGGGACCAGGACAAATCCTCCGAGATGTGTACCCCGAGGAATTTGTAGCTGGAGACGCGCTCCACCTCAGTCCCGTTTATATGGATGGGGGTATGACTGCCTCCTCTGACCTTCCTGAAGTCGACAATAAGTTCCTTCATCTTCTTGGAGTTGAGGACGAGGTTATTGTTGGCACACCAGGTTGTCAGGTGCTGGACCTCCTCTCTGTAGGCTGACTCATCGTTGTCACTGATCAGTCCTACCACCGTGGTGTCGTCAGCAAACTTAATGATGGCGTTGGATCCGTACTTAGGGATGCAGTCGTGGGTGAAGAGGGAGTAGAGGAGAGGGCTGAGCACACAGCCCTGTGGCACGCCGGTGTTCAGTGTTATAGTGGAGGAGGTGAGGTTGTTGACCCTAACAGACTGTAGTCTGTTGGTGAGGAAATCCAGTGTCCAGTTGCAGAGGGAGGTGGAGATGCCAAGCCCGCTGAGTTTGGTGATCAAGCTGGCGGGGATGACAGTGTTGAAAGCGGAGCTGAAATCAATGAACAGCAACCTGATGTAGGAGTTGTTGTTGTCCAGGTGGGTCAGGGCAGAGTGTAGGGCCGCTGATATGGCGTCCTCTGTAGACCTGTTGGCCCGGTAGGCAAACTGATGGGGGTCCAGTGTGGGGGGGAGGCTGGCTTTGAGGTGAGCCAAGATCAGCCGCTCAAAGCACTTAGCAATGACAGGGGTGAGTGCCACTGGGCGGAAATCGTTGAGACTCCCTGTGGCTGACTGTTTGGGCACTGGCACGATGGTTGATGTCTTGAGGCAAGTGGGGACAACACCCTGGGCCAGTGAGAGATTGAAAATGTCAGTGAAGACTAGGGATAGTTGTCCAGCACATGCCCTAAGCACCCGGCCAGGGATGCCATCGGGGCCGGCAGCTTTGTGCTCATTCACCTTGCTCAGTGCATCTTGTACAGCAGAGGTGGAGAGACTGAGGGGTTGTTCATTTGGGGGTGGAGCAACTTTGATGGCTGGGGTTTTGTTGTCCCGGTCAAAGCGAGCATAGAATTGGTTTAGCTCGTCAGGAAGGGTGGCGTTTTCTGGGGGAGGGGTGTTAACTTTCTGGTAATCGGCAAGGGATTTGATTCCTTGCCACATGCGCCTGGGGTCAGAGTTGTTTTGGAAGTGCTCCTCAATCCGCCGTTTGTGATTGAGTTTGGCATTCCTAATTCCCATTTTCAGATTGGCCCTGGATGAGCTGTATCCCTCAGCGTTGCCAGATCTGAAAGCGGCATCGCAAGCCTTCAGTAGGAGTCTGACCTCCCTGCTCATCCACGGCTTCTGGTTAGGGATGGTCTTTAACTCTTTGTGGGTAGTGACATTATCGGTGCAGAATTTTATATAGTCCATAACTGTTGAGGTGTATGAATTGATGTCCACTTGTGAATTGAAGGTGGACTGAGTAGCAAACAGACTCCAGTCTGTCTGCTGAAACTGCTGCTGTAAAACAGAGACAGCCCCCTCAGGCCAAACCTTCACTGTCCTCGTGGTAGGTTTCACACGTCTGATCAGAGGTGTGTATTTGGGGAGCAGGAACAGAGAGAGGTGGTCAGACTGACCAAGGTGGGGGAGGGGGAGGGCTTTGTAGGCTTCAGTAATATTAGTATAAACTAAGTCCAGAATATTGTTTCCTCTGGTTGGGCAGGAAACATGCTGATGGAACCTGGGGAGTACGGATTTAAGGTCGGAGTGATTGAAATCACCCGCAACAATAAATGCCCCCTCTGGGTGAGCAGATAGATGTTTGCTGATAGCAGCTTGCAGCTCTTCCATTGCTAGCCTGGCATTAGCGTCCGGGGGTACATAGACTGCAGTGATAACAGTCGATGTGAATTCTCTGGGCAAATAGAAGGGCCTGCACTTTAACATCAGGTATTCCAGGTCAGCAGAGCAGTGACTACCAATCCTAACGACGTCCGTACACCATGAGTTGTTCACATAGATGCACAGTCCGCCGCCCTTGGTCTTACCGGAGTCCTCCGCTGATCTGTCGGCCCTGAAGACAGTGCGCCCCTCCAGCTCGATGGCGTTGTCCGGGATGTTGCCGTTGAGCCATGTTTCAGTAAAGACCATGGCGTTGCAGTCAGCGATCCTTCTGTGTGTGGTGATCCGCAGCCGTAGTTCGTCGATTTTACTCACCAGGGACTGGACATTCGCGAGGAAAATGCTGGGCAGAGCTGGCTGGTGCGGGTTTGATAGCCTCCTCGCTTCCCATGTCTTTGTTTGCGGTCCCTGCGCCGCCTCCGGGCACTTCCTGTCGGGGGAGCTGGCCCGCGAGACCACGGTGTCCTGGCGATCTCCGGCGGCAGTTGAAAGTCGCTTCTGGGGCTCATTATGCAGTAACGGCCGAGCTCTAGTAGCTCCTGACGGCCGTATAGAGTCTTCACTCGGGTGCTCCGGGCGAAAACTAAGGTAATGATTAACAGGAAAAAAACTAAATTGCAAAAACTACGGAGACGCAGAGCCTCGCGTTGTGCACGCGACGCCATCTTCCTTATGTTAGTTGCATTGTGACTATTGAACAGGTCTGCAATATTAATTGTAGGAAATTGTTCCCAGGTATACTTAGAACAGGGTCTGAAGAAGGGTTTCGGCCTATTTCCTTCGCTCCATAGATGCTGCTGCACCCGCTGAGTTTCTCCAGCATTTTTGTCTACCTTCGATTTTCCAGCATCTGCAGTTCCTTCTTAAACAATATACTTAGAACATGTCTGAATATGAAAATAACTTTGTTGCATTAAATTAGTAAAAGTTTCTATTATAATAATGGTATGTAGAGTTTTACCTCACATTGTTACATTTTTGATATTGGCATATTTTTGATGGAATGATGTTCACTTGCATCCAAGTTCCTGTAATTATTTACTGAATGCACTAAGCTGTATCTTTGGAGTTGGCACATCTATGCTTCCTGTTGTTTAGTTCATTTTTAGTTTAGTTCAGAGATACAGCACGGAAACAGGCCCTTCGGCCCACCGAGTCCACACAGACCAGCGATCCCTGCACACGAACACCATCCTACACACACAATTTACAATGTTGCCAAGTCAAATAACCTACAGACCTGCATGTCTTTGGAGTGTGGGAGGAAACCAATAAAAACCCACGCAGGTCATGGGGAGAATGTACAAACTCCGTAGGGCACTGTAATACATCAACTGCATCGAAGGGCCGAATGGCCTACTCCTGCACCTATTTTCTGTGTTTCTAAGTGCCATACCACCCACTTGTTAAAGCATGAACTGTTGACATTTCCTGCAGTTTCTAGAAAAGGTGCAAATCCAAATGTTTCTGCAAAGATGAAGGTGTGATAATTAAATTAACTTGCTCAAAAAATGAAGAGGAATTTATAATAGGCAAGGTGAAACGTTCCACATTTAAATTGATTAGTAACTGAAGCGTACAAAGTAGATGGCCAAAGGAGGTTCATTCAGTCAGTAACATTCAAAATGGAATTGCATTCTTAAGTAAAAATAAAACACTTACAAGGTTCCTGGGGGTAAAAAGGGTGAATTGAACTAACAAAATTGCTCTTTCAAAGACCCAAACTAGGCAAAATCTACCATTTGGCTAATGGTCCCCAGTTATAGACAATAGACAATAGGTGCAGGAGTAGGCCATTCGGCCCTTCGAGCGAGCACCGCCATTCAATGTGATCATGGCTGATCATCCCCAATCAGTAGCCCGTTCCTGCTTTGGGGCCACCTCCTGCACCCACACACAACTGGACGACTGCTTTGGTGCCACCTCCTGCACCCACACACAACTGACTGACTTCATCCACTTCACCACCAACTTCCATCCGGCACTGAAATACACCTGGACTATTTCTGACACTTCCCTACCATTCCTTGACCTCACTATCTCCATCGCAGGTGATAGACTCCTGACTGACATCCACTACAAACCCACTGACTCCCATGGCTATCTGGACGACACTTCTTCCCAACCTGCCTCCTGTAAGGACTCCATCCCTTACTCCCAATTCCTCCGCCTACGCCGCATCTGCTCCCAGGATGAGGCGTTCCACACCAGGACATCTGAAATGTCCTCATTCTTCAGGGAACGCGGATTCCCCTCCTCCACCATAGATGAGGCTCGCACCAGGGTCTCTTCCATACCCCACAACACTGCTCTCTCTCCCCATCCCCGCACTCGCAACAAGGGCAGAGTCCCCCTAGTCCTCACCTTTCACCCCACCAGCCGTCACATACAACAAATAATCCTCCGCCATTTTCGCCACCTCCAACGTGACCCCACCACTCGCCACATCTTCCCATCTCCCCCCATGTCTGCCTTCCGCAAAGACCGCTCCCTCCGCAACTCCTTTGTCAATTCTTCCCTTCCCTCCCGCACCACCCCCTCCCCGGGCACTTTCCGTTGCAACCGCAAGAAATGCAACACCTGTCCCTTCACCTCCCCCCTCGACTCCATTCAAGGACCCAAGCAGTCGTTCCAGGTGCGACAGCGGTTTACCTGTATCTCCTCCAACCTCATCTACTGCATCCGCTGCTCTAGATGTCAGCTGATCTACATCGGTGAGGCCAAGCGGAGGTTGGGCGATCGTTTCGCCGAACACCTCCGCTCGGTCTGCAAGAATCTACCTGGCCTCTCGGTGGCTCAGCACTTCAACTCCCCCTCCCATTCCCAATCTGACCTCTCTGTCCTGGGTCTCCTCCATTGCCAGAGTGAGCAACACCGGAAATTGGAGGAACAGCACCTCTTGGGGAGTCTGCATCCTGCGGGCATGAAGATTGAATTCTCCCAATTTTGCTAGCCCTTGCTGTCTCCTCCCCTTCCTTAGCCCTCGAGCTGTCTCCTCCCATCCCCCAGCCCTCGGGCTCCTCCTCCTCCCTTTTTCCTTCCTTCTCCCCGCCACCCCCTATCAGTCTGAAGAAGGGTTTCGGCCTGAAACGTTACCTATTTCCTTCGCTCCATAGATGCTCCCGCACCCGCTGAGTTTCTCCAGCATTTTTGTGTACCTTCGATTTTCCAGCATCTGCAGTTCCTTCTTGAACAGTAGCCCGTTCCTGCCTTCTCCCCATATCCTCTGACTCTGCTATTTTTAAGAGCCCTATCTAGCTCTCTCTTGAAAGCATCCAGAGAACCCGCCTCCACCGCCCTCTGAGGCAGAGAATTCCACAGGCTCAACACTATCTGTGAGAAAAAGTGTTTCATTGTCCCCCTTCTAAATGGCTTACTCCTTATTCTTAAACTGTGGCCCCTGGTTCTGGACTCCCCCAACACTCCTGCCTCTAGCGCGACCAAGCCCTTAACAATCTTATATGTTTCAATGAGATATCCGCTCATCACAGCAGAACAAGATTAATTCTTTGTGGTGCTGTATGAGCTTTTATCCTGATGGGTTCCATTTCTTTTTAAGATATGTATTCCTAAAGTTTCAAAGTTTTGTTGTACTCACTCCTGAGATAGTTTGATGAAGCAGCAATAAACTAACAACAGCATATTTACAATTTAAGCCCATGTCCCACGATGCGAGTTTACTCAAGAGCTCTCCCAAGTTAAAAAAATATCAAACTTGTAGAATGTACGTAGCGGGTACGTTGGAGCTCGTGGATGTCTTGTAGCGGCTCGTAGCGGCTCGTAGCGGCTCGTAATGCTAACGGCAGGTAGTCGGGAAAAGCGGAAACTCGTGAAGTTTATTCAACACTGTGAAAAATGTCCAAGAGTAAAAAAATACTTGTGATGAAGTTTTTTTAACTCGGGAGAGCTCTTGGGCAAACTCGCATCTTGGGACAGGAGCTTGAAGATCATGGAATGACACTGGTGGAGTGGGATGGGGTGGTAGGGAACTCAGAGATTATAGTATTCCCCAGGTCGATACCCTCATCATTTTTATACACTTCACAGGTGTTGTTGAGAACAACATACCAAACACATTCAACAGGACCTGTAACCCATCAAAAATTTACACCGATGAAATTAGCTTTGAATGGATCCACTTGTGCTTTTCCCACAGCCCAGGTCTGCTCATTTGGTTCTCAATGAATTTCAGGTCTTGATTCATGGAGGATGATGGGGCTGAAGTTACTCTCTGCCACATTCTGCAACAACACATGGGCTGATGCAATCATTGCAGGTTGATTCCTTCTATTCTCTTTTCCAGTGACTTGTAGATGAGCAGTTCTGTTCATGGTTTTAAAACTTTTGACAGTGTTAACTTGCTGTGGATGCAAGGTCAGGGAAATAAATGATCATGTGTAGGAAGGAACCACAGATGCAGGTTTAAACCGAAGATAGACACAAAAAGCTGGAGTAACTCAGCGGGGCAGGCAGAATCTCTGGAGAGAAGGAATGGGTGATGTTTCGGGTCGAGACCCTTCTTCAGACTGGAAATGGGATAACAGGTTTTGATGAACAAAATTATTAAGAGGCCATAGCATTTTAGAGCATGGAAACAGGCCCTTTGGTCCAACTTGCCCACACCGATCAACATGCCCCATCAACACTTGTCTCACCTGCCTATGTTTGACCCATATCCCTTTAAGCCTGCCCTATCCGTGTACCTGTCCAAATGTTTTTTAAACATTGTGATAGTATCTGCCTCAATTGCCTCCTCTGCTAGCTCATTCCAGATGCTTATCACCTTTTGTGTTATAATGTTGTCCCTCAGGTTCCTATTAAACCTTTCCCCCTCACCTTAAACCCAAGTCTGGTTCTTACTATATGAAATGAGTGATGTAAGGAATTGCAGACGCTGGTTTACAAACAAATATACAAAATAATGGAGAAACTCAGCTGGTCAGGCAGCATCTGTGGAGAACATGTAGAAGCATTTTCAGGTTTTGATAAGTGAGTAGATGACCCCCCCATTTGATAAGGTCCCACATAGGAGATTAGTGGGCAACATTAGGGCACATGGTATTGGGGGTAGAGTGCTGACATGGATGGAAAATTGGTTGGCAGACAGGAAACAAAGAGTAGGGATTAATGGGTCCCTTTCAGTATGGCAGGCAGTGACTAGTGGGGTACCGCAAGGCTCGGTGCTGGGACCGCAGCTATTTACAATATACGTCAATGATTTGGATGAAGGGATTCAAAGTAACATTAGCAAATTTGCAGATGGCACAAAGCTGGGTGGCAGAGTGAACTGTGAGGAGGATGCTATGAGAATGCAGGGTGACTTTGACAGGTTGGAGGAGTGGGCTGATGCATGGCAGATGAAGTTTAATACGGATAAATGTGAGGTTATCCACTTCGGTAGCAAAAACAGGAAGGCAGATTACTATCGAAATGGCGTCGTTGGGAAAAGGGAAAGTACAACGGGATTTGGGGGTCCTTGTTCATCAGTCTATGAAAGTAAGCATGCAGGTACAGCAGGCAGTGAAGAAAGCGAATGGCATGTTGGCCTTTATAACAAGAGGAGTCGAGTCTAGGAGCAAAGAGGTCCTTCTGCAGTTGTACAGAGCCCTAGTGAGACCACGCTTGGAGTATTGTGTGCCGTTTTGGTCCCCTAATTTGAGGAAGGACATTCTTGCTATTGAGGGTGTGCAGCGTAGGTTTACAAGGTTAATTCCCGGGATGGCGGGACTGTCATATGCTGAGAGAATGGAGCGCCTGGGCTTGTACACTCTGGGGTTTAGAAGGATGAGAGGATATCTTATTGAAACATATAAGATTGTTAAGGGCTTGGACACACTAGAGGCAGGAAACATGTTCCCGATGATGTGGGAGTCCAGAACCAGGGGCCACAGTTTAAGAATAAGGGGTAAGCCACTTAAAACGGAGACGAGGAAACACTTTTTCTCACAGAGAGTTGTGAGTCTGTGTAATTCTCTGCCTCAGAGGGCGGTGGAGGCCGGTTCTCTGGATGCTTTCAAGAGAGAGATAGATAGGGCTCTTAAAGATAGCGGAGTCAGGGGATATGTGGAGAAGGCAGGAACGGGGTACTGATTGGGGATGATCAGCCATGATCACATTGAATGGCGGTGCAGGCTCGAAGGGTCGAATGGCCTACTCCTGTACCTATTGTCTATTGTCTATTGTAACCCCACCCCCACCCCACCCCCTCCTTTCCCCAGAGTTGGTGAATCCAGATATTAAGAACATAAATAATGCATCTGGTTTGAAATCCTATCAATATTAAAGAAAGGCAGAATCGCACGGTAGACTTGTATTAGTCATTCTCCTACTAATGAAACAGAACAATAGGCAGCTCATAAATTGCCTGCAAATGAGCAATGCAGGGAAAATTAGTTCCTGAACATGAACTGCTGTTGAGAATGATGCCATTAATGTAGCATTGTTTGCTGTGCTGGGCTTTGGAAGTATAAATAATTAGGAAAAATGATACGACTGAAACAGAATTATGTGTTTCAATGTTATGTTCGCACCATAAATTCTTGGTAATTGGAGTGGAAAGGTAAATTATTTGATGAACATGTCCAATGTTGTTTAAATTTACATCTGAATATCTTCTCTGGTGACTTTCTTAAATCTTTGAAGGGAAGTGTGTATTGTTTCAGTCCTGAGGGAGCTGGCTAGTGCTTTTGTTGGAATACTTTGGCCCTTCTCTTAAATAGCTGTTCTTCATGTGGAATTAACATAATCAAGGTTGATTCTATCCTTTTGTTCCTCAATGCCTTCATATTTTGAACACACACTGCGAACATAAAAAAAACAGTGCTATTAATTTAAACTGGGATTGAGTCACTTATACCCTCTGTTATCTTCTTTCAAGGCAGCATTTATTCTTCAGTTGCCAAAGCTTTCAGGAAAGTTTCAGAAGCTAGACATCAAAAGCTGAAATCAGCAGGACAGGCAGCATCTCTGGAGAGAAGGAATGGGGGACTTTTTGGGTTCACCAGACTGATTCCTGGGATGTCAGGACTTTCATATGAAGAAAGACTGGATAGACTCGGCTTGTACTCGCTAGAATTTAGAAGATTGAGGGGGGATCTTATAGAAACTTACAAAATTCTTAAGGGATTGGACAGGCTAGATGCAGGAAGATTGTTCCCGATGTTGGGGAAGTCCAGAACTAGAGTTCACAGTTTAAGGATAAGAGGCAAGTCTTTTAGGACCGAGATGAGAAAAACATTTTTCACACAGAGAGTGGTGAATCTCTGGAATTCTCTGCCACAGAAGGTAGTTGAGGCCAGTTCATTGGCTATATTTAAGAGGGAGTTAGATGTGGCCCTTGTGGCTAAAGGGATCAGGGGGTATGGAGAGAAGGCAGGGATGGGATACTAAGTTGGATGATCAGCCATGATCATATTGAATGACGGTGCAGGCTCGAATGGCCTACTCCTGCACCTATTTTCTATGTTTCTATGTTTCTATGACCCTTCTTCTGAAGGGCCCTTCTGAAGGAGGGTCTCGACCTGAAACTTCACCCATTCCTTCTCTCTAGAGATGCTGCCGGTCCTGCTGATTTACTCCAGCCTTTTGCGTCTATCTTCGGTTTAAACCAGCATCTACAGTTCCCTCCTGAGTTTCAAAGGAAGGACTTTAGCTCACTCAAGCACTGAAGACACACAGGACCTTGTCACAGGTCTCTGGGATGCTTCATGCCAGAAATGCACCAGGGTTAAGTAATTATCGGAGCAGGCCAGTGCCTGTAAAATCACTGTTTCCACTTCCATTATTGATAAATTACCTCAGATAATTGATCTTCTCTAAAAGAGTAATTGAGTCATAGCAGACCCGTACAAAGCTTTACAAAAAGGGGGGTAGCATGACAGGATTACAAAAATTTTAATGTGAAATAATGTGTGCGCTGCGCACATCACGAGTGTGAAGTGTGAAGTCCTTCAATGCCGGGGTCCAGTGCCCGCTTAAGGCCCCTGGAAGCTCAGGGATTTTAGATGCTCTCTGATGCATTCTGAGCCTTATTTTGGAGCATTTTGCGCCAAATTTATGACCAATATTTCAGAAATTATGAGGAATCTGAGAGATAGCTTTTTCACACAAAGGATGGTGGGTGTATGGAATGAGCTGCCAGAGGAGGTGGTTAAGGCTGGGACTATCCTAATGTTTAAGAGACATTTGAACATGTGCATGGAACTTATAGAAACTTACAAAATTCTTAAGGGGTTGGACAGGCTAGATGCAGGAAGATTATTCCCAATGTTGGGGAAGCCCGTAACAAGGGGATCACAGTTTAAGGATAAGAAGGAAGTCTTTTAGGACCGAGATGAGAAAATCATTTTTTACACATAGAGTGGTGAATCTGTGGAATTATCTGCCACAGAAGGTAGTTGAGGCCAGTTCATTGGCTGGATTTAAGAGGGAGTTAGATGTGGCCCTTGCGGCTAAAGGGATCAGGGGGTATGGAGAGAAGGCAGGTACAGGATACTGAGTTGGATGATCAGCCATGATCATATTGAATGGTGGTGCAGGCTCGAAGGGCCGAATGGCCTACTCCTGCACCTATTTTCTATGTTTCTATGTTTCTATGTTTCTATGGATAGGACAGGTTTAGATGGATATGGGCCAAACGCGTGTGAGTGGGACATGTTGGTCGGTGTGGGCAAGTTGGGCTGAAGGGCCTGTTTCCACATTGCATCATTCTATGACTAAAAAGTCAGAGAGAGATTTATGGGTGAAAAGGAACATAGGAAAGGATGGGGGAGAGTGGGCTTGGGCAGATGGGTGAAGGGAAAATAGTCACAGAGTGCTGGAGTAACTCAGCGAGTCAGGCAGCATCTCTGGAGAACATGGATAGGTGACATGTCACAGAGTGCTGGTGTAACTCAGTGGATAAGGCAGTATCTCTGGAGATTATATTTCGGGTCAAGAACCTTCTTCAGTAATATTCATGATGTGACATGCATAGACATTCCTGAATGTTACCCAAACCATCGTGAACTACTTTGTGACGATGCTTGCCCTCTCCTATAACGTCTCTGCTGCCTTGGGTGATGCAGGACAGGACACAAGCTTTGGGACATGGTGTGAAGCTGTTGCCGTCTGTCCCAACCTGGTAAAAACTGGATAGAGTGGATGTGGAGAGGATGTTTCCACTAGTGGAAGAGTCTAGGACCAGTGGCCACAGCCTCGGAATTAAAAGACATTCCTTTCGGAAGGAGATGAGCAAAGTGTCCTTCTGCAGTTGTACAGAGCTCTGGTGAGACCACACCTGGAGTATTGTGCGCAGTTTTGGTCCCCTATTTTGAGGAAGGACATTCTTGCCATTGGGGGAGTGCAGCGTAGGTTTACAAGGTTAATCCCAGGATGGCGGGACTGTCATATGCTGAGAGAATGGAGCAGCTGGGCTTGTACACTCTGGAGTTTAGAAGGATGAGAGGGTATCTCATTGAATCATATAAGATTGTTAAGGGCTTGGACACACTAGAAGCAGGAAACATGTTCCCGATGTTGGGGGAGTCCAGAACCAAGGCCCATACACTGTACCCTCTATCAACAATGCTGCTTGCTTCCACCACCAGAATATAGCTCATTTTCAGTCCTACCTCAGATCACCTGTTTCTGAAGCCCGCTGTTTGTTAGCTCCACACATGACAATTCTGTTTGTTCCCTGGCCAATATCCCAAAGTGCATCCTCTATGTGCTTGAGTTCACCCCCCTGCCCATGTCAATACTCTTACCCATCACCACTCTCTTAATAAAAACAGATTTTACAATTCTCAACTTTGTTTCCATATTGATCAGTATATTGTCAGATTTGGGATGTCATGCTAAAGCAGTAGAAGTTTAGTTTAATTAATTTATTGTTACATGTACTGAGGTACAGTGAAAAGCTTTTGTTGCATGCTTTCCAGTCAGCAGAAAGACAATCCATGATAATAATCGAGCCATCTTGGCAGGACAAATCAAAATAGGACGTACATGGTAAATGGTAGCGAATTGAGGAATGCAGTTGAACAGAGGGATCTGGGAATAACTGTGCATAGTTCCCTGAAGGTGGAATCTCATGTAGATATGGTGGTAAATAAAGCTTTTGGTATGCTGGCCTTTATAAATCAGAGCATTGAGTATAGAAGTTGGGATGTAATGTTAAAATTGTACAAGGCATTGGTGAGACCAAATCTGGAGTATGGTGTACAATTTTGGTCGCCTAATTATAGGAAGGATGTCAACAAAATAGGGCGAGTACAGAGGAGATTTACTAGAATGTTGCCTGGGTTTCAGCAACTAAGTTACAGAGAAAGGTTGAATAAGTTAGGTCTTTATTCACTGGAGCACAGTAGGTTAAGGGGGGACTTGATAGAGGTCTTTAAAATGATGAGAGGGATAGACAGAGTTGACGTGGACAAGCTTTTCCCATTGAGAGTAGGGAAGATTCACACAAGAGGACATGACTTCAGAATTTAAGGGACAGAAATTTACGGGTAACATGAGGGGGAACTTCTTTACTCAGAGAGCAGTAGTTGTGTGGAATGAGCTTCCAGTGGAAGTGGTGGAGGCAGGTTCGATTTTATCATTTAAAAATAAATTGGATAGGTATATGGATGGGAAAGGAATGGAGGGTTATGGTCTGAGTGCAGGTAGATGGGACTAGGGGAAAATAATTGTTCGGCACGGACTTGTAAGGCCGAGATGGCCTGTTTCCGTGCTGTAATTGTTATATGGTTATATATGGTTATTTACAGTGTGGAATAAGGGAATAATGTTTAGTGCAAGGTAAAGCCAGCAAAGTCCGATCAAGGATAGTCCGAGTGTCGCCAATGAGGTAGATAGTGGTTCAGGACTGCTCTCTAGTTGTGATAGAATGATTCAGTTGCCAGATAACAGCTGGGAAGTAACTGGCCCTGAATCTGGAGGTGTGCATTTTCACACTTCTGTGCCTCTTGCCTGATGGGAGAAGGGAGAAGGGAGAAGAGGGAGTGGCCAGGGTGCGACTCATCCTTGATTATGCTGCTGGCCTTGCCGAGGCAGCGTAGGGTATAAATGAAGTTATTGGAAGGAAGGTTGGTTTGTGCGATGGGCTGGGCTGCGTCCTCAATTTGCTGCAATTTATTACGGTATTAGATGTACAAGGCTCCACCTGGAGTACTGTAGACAATTTTACACACCTTGCTATAGGAAGGACGTTATTAAACTGGAAAGGATTCTAAAAAGATCTAGAAGGATGTTACCTGGACTGGAGGATTTTTGAATTATGAGAGGCTTGCTAGACAGGGAGACACAAGAGATTGCAGATGCTGAAATCTTGAACAAAAAACAAAGTGGACAAGGGCCCTGACTCGAAATGTCATCTATCCATCTCCCTCCACAGATGCTGCCTGACCCGTTGAGTTCCTCCAGCACCTTATTTTTGGATTGGGAAGGTCTTTTTTTGTTTGTTTTATTGTCAAAGGCTGAGAGATAATCTTAACAAGGGGCATATACAAGACATAACGACAGTTTTGTTCCTTGGGAGGGGAAGTTTAAAAGGGAGAATAGAGGGAAGGTTTATAGTTAGAAAGGAAAAAAATTCAAAGGTACCTGAGGAGCAGCTTTTTCACTCAGAGGGCAGTGCCTCCATGGAATGAGGTGTCAGAGGAATCGATAGAGGCAAGTTCGATTACTACATTTGACAGCATCTTGGAGCCAGGTTTGGAGAGATATGGACCAAACGCAGGCAGATTGGACTAGTGTAGCTGGGACATATTGGTCGGTGTGGGCCGAAGGACCTGTTTCAACACTGTATCACTCTATGACTATGACTCTGTGACTTGCCCATGGGAAGGTCAACCGCGTACATGAACTGAGGGCAAGTAATCTTCCTCCTGGTCCGCAGGTAGTGTCACAATGGTGCAAGCTGTTCTCCCTTCCCTACACAGGTTTTACAAGGCCAGGGAATCCAATCCCATGGGCAATAAATTAGAAATTCTACCCATTACCCATTGTGATCAGCCATGATCACAATGAATGGCGGTGCTGGCTCGATGGCCGAATGGCCTCCTCCTGCACCTATTTTCAATGTTTCTATGTTCACCATGTTCAAATTCCATAGGAACTCTTGTTATAATAGCAAGTCATTTGACACCCTATGAAGGGACCTCATGATGTACACCAGATGGTTGAGGGGAACTAATTAGTGAATCTTTCCTCGGCTCATAGGAATATGAAAAGCGTCGAGTTTAGCTGATAACATAGGGAAGGGATGTGGTAAAGGAATCCTGGTGTTCTGTGTTTGGATTTTCTTTGAAGTTTAGAATCATTTCCAGCACCCTCCTGTGTTGGCAGCAGTTCAGTCCCTTGGTGAATCTGCAGTTAATCAATTTATTCTCCCAGTGCTTTGGGAGAGGCCCTGTTTGCCATGAAGGCCCAGTGGCAGCCTGGCAAGAACTTACACTTTCATTTAAATTCTGCTTCCGGTTTTGTCACATTACACTGATACTCAGCTCACCAATTAGGTTTGTATTCTATAGGCGTTGAGAGGAGGCCTGTAGAATACAAACCTTGAACTCAGCAGTGTTATTGATTTTTTAAAAAGGTTCAATACAAAGTTATTAACTTTTTTTCAATTCCAAATATTTGGTTGGCTGGGGTCAAGGATGGATTTGTGGGTATAGTTATTGCATCTAATCTATGTAGATTGCTAATTACAATTGATTGTTCTCCAAGCAAACTAGCATAGATGGAGCATTTGGGTTAGCATCGACCAGTTGGGCCAAATGATCTGTTTCTGTGCTGTGACCTATCATGTAAACATGGTCATACAGTGTGGAAACAGGCCCTTCAGCCCAACTTGCCCACACCGGCCAACATGTCCCAACTGCACTAGTCCCACCTTCCCACGTTTGGTCCTTATCCATCCTAATCTGTCCTATCCATGTACCTGTCATTTTCTTAGAAACATAGAAACATAGAAAATAGGTGCAGGAGTAGGCCATTCGGCCCTTCGAGTCTGCACCGCCATTCAATATGATCATGGCTGATCATCCAACTCAGTATCCTGTACCTGCCTTCTCTCCATACACCCTGATCCCTTTAACCACAAGGGCCACATCTAACTCCCTCTTAAATATAGCCAATGAACTGGCCTCAGCTACCTTCTGTGGCAGAGAATTCCACAAATTCACCACTCTCTGTGTAAAAAATGTTTTTCTCATCTCGGTCTTAAAAGATTTCCCCCTTATCCTTAAACTGTGACCCCTTGTTCTGGACTTCCCCAACATCGGGAACAATCTTCCTGCATCTAGCCTGTCCAACCTCTTAAGTGTTGGAATAGTCCCAGCCTCGACCACCTCCTCTGGCAGCTTGTTCCATACACCCAACACCCTTTGTGTGAAAAAGTTACCCCTCAGATTCCTATTAAATCCTTTCCCCTTCACCTGGAATCTTTTCCCCTTCAGCTTAAACTTCATCTGCCATTTCTCAACCCATTGGCCTTGTTGATTAAGAACTGAGGAGAGGTGCTGTTCCTTGTGCAAGCACTCACCTAATGTGAATAAGTAATGTACTGTAGTGCTACAATGCTACACAACTATAATTTGCACACTGGTATTTTTCTCTTTGTACTTGTGTACGGTTTGATTATGTACAGTATTATCTGATTTAATTGGATAACCAACAAACAAAAACCTTTAACTATATCTTGGTCCACGCAACAACAATAAACTAATCCCAATACCAAACATGCCGAACATAATTAGTTGTTCAAGAAGGAACTGCAGATGCTGGAAGATCGAAGGTACACAAAAGGCTGGAGAAACTCAGCGGGTGCAGCAGCATCTATGGAGCGAAGGAAATAGGCAACGTTTCGGGCCGAAACCCTTCTTCCGTGTCAGTCTGAAGAAAGGTTTCGGCCCGAAACGAACATAATTAGTTTCTGCCTCATTCCTTGTTTTTATTTCTCCTTCAACAATATAGCTATGGTTGTGAACCTATTCCACTGTGCGTTAAAAAAAAAATCCAATTGGACCCACATTCTCCCTGGAACTTTGGAAATCCCTTTATTTTCGGGTATTTTTCCCCACTATCAAATGAAAGGTGCAATTGAATCTTTCAACATGGGCGGCACAGAGAAGCAATGGTAGAGTTACTCTGCCTCACAGCACCAGAGACCCGGGTTTGATCCTGACAGTGCTGTCTGTGGGGAGTTTGTGTGTTCTCCCTGTGAGCACGTGGGTTTTCTCCTGAAAATCCGGTTTCCTCCCACATTTCAAAGACGTGCAGGTGCATCAGCCGTTCCTCGTATCAACATCTTCCATTTGTTCTTTTCACGTGTGGAGACCAGACTTGGACAGCGTATACACTGTTGCAAAAAACAGTCTTTTTTAACAATTTTCCTGGGCATTATCAATACCAGTTCCTAGCCGAGGAGCTAGGGGATCATGATGGATCATCATAACACAAACGTTCAGCTACAACTGTGCCCAGTTTAGGAAAATGCACTTTAGGAAAATGTGAGGGCTTTGGAGAGAGTACATAAGGGGTTTATCAAAATGATTTTGGGTCGTGAGACTTGTTAAAGGAAAACTAGAGAAGCCGGGTGCTTCTCCTTGGATTGGTGGTGTTTGGGAAGAGATCTAAGCGAGTTATTTAAAATTGTGATGGTATAGACAAAATATATAGAAATAAACTGTTCCCATTGGCAGACACAGTAGAGAATAAGGTGAAAGACAAATTAACATAGAAACATAGAAACATAGAAATTAGGTGCAGGAGTAGGCCATTCGGCCCTTCGAGCCTGCACCGCCATTCAATATGATCATGGCTGATCATCCAACTCAGTATCCCGTACCTGCCTTCTCTCCATACCCTCTGATCCCCTTAGCCACAAGGGCCACATCTAACTCCCTCTTAAATATAGCCAATGAACTGGCCTCGACTACCCTCTGTGGCAGAGAATTCCAGAGATTCACCACTCTGTGTGAAAAAACCAAGAGCAATGTTATTTTACTTGTGAAGTAATTATGATCCAGAATGCACTGCCAGGTGGTACTGGAGGTAGATCCAATTGTCACATTCCAAAAGAGGTGGATAAGATATATGAAAAAAAAGAAGAAAACACCAGGAAAAAGGATGCAGAGCCGTTGAGAGGGGAGGAGGAATAAAGCCAGGGGCTGGATTTTTCTTGCACAGAACTGGTATGGAGCCAATGGCCCATTTTTGTTGCATTTGAGCCTTTATTTAACAACTGGAATGTGAGAGAATGTGTTGATTAGTTTCTCATCCCACTGACCTGCTTTTTAAAACATTTCCAAACTGTGTATTAGAAACATGGAAACATAGAAAATAGGTGCAGGAGTAGGCCATTCGGCCCTTCGAGCCTGCACCGCCATTCAATATGATCATGGCTGATCATCCAACTCAGTATCCTGTACCTGCCCTCTCTCCATACCCCCTGATCCCTTTAGCCACAAGGGCCATATCTAACTCCCTCTTAAATATAGCCAATGAACTGGCCTCAACTACCTTCTGTGGCAGAGAATTCCACAGAATTCTTGATGTTAATCAACCTTCAGATAATGGAGCAAGTCAGAGCAACAATGTAGCTGAGCTAGTGTGTGTTTGCTCCATCCCAGTAAACTAGAGACTGTGGGGTTATCCTTTATCTAGAATATTAAAAAAGCTTTTCTTTCCCAAAAAGACCCAATGAATTTTAAAATTATTCGCTCCATTCTTTGTGTACAAAAATTTCCCTTTTGAAGGGGCTGTCCCACTTGGGTGACTTAATCCGTGAGTTCTGGCGAGTTTGCCCTCAACTCACAATCACAGCATGGTCGACACGAAGTCCGAGGAGGTTTTTGTAACTCTCCTTCATGCTCAAAAGTAGTCCCCGCATACTCGAGGCCTCATCTAGGTTGTGGTGTAATTTTCAACATGTTGAAAAATGCCCACGAGTAAAAAATAGGTCGCCATGGACAAAATCGATACTTTTTTTACTCGTAGGTTTAGTCGTAGTAAGTCGGCATGTAAGTCGTAGGTAATCAAGGGTAGTCGAAGGTAGTCGTAGGTAGTCGTAGGTAGTCTTCATCATAATCGAAGGGAGGTCGAAGGAGATTGAAGGAGGTCGTCTTCACTCTCCACTATTCGGTGTCCAATTTTCCTGAAGTTTGGTCGAAGCTACTCTTCAACATAGGCGAAGGAGGTCTTCAACATGACATTTTTTCAAACTCTCCTAAACACTTCTAAACTCACCAATTAGGTTACCCAAGTGGCACAGCCCCTTAAATATATAAACATGCAGTTTGGCATACGTTATGGTTGTGGACTGGTGATAAATGAGTAAATGGGATAGATTTATTAGAGAGCTGGAAAGAAAAGATTGCAGATAGATTTGTTCCCATGGCATGTGTGTCTGAAGAAGGGTCTGGACCCAAAACGTCACACATTCCTTCACCCCAGAGATGCTGCGTGTCCTGCTGAGTTACTCCATCTTTTTGTTCAAGTTCATTGTTCCCGTTTATTGTCACTTAACCAACTAAGGTACAGTGACATTTGAGTTACCAGACAGCCATACTTGGGTGTAAAGAACATAATATACACTGAGATACGCCAGCTTTTTGTGTCTATCTTCGTCTTATAAATCCATTGATTCGGAAAAGTTATAAAATTGTTAGTAGTCTTAACAGCTGTTACATCATAAAACATCAGTTAATGAAAATTCTGGTTTTGAAAAAGACTAACATCTGTTGATGTTATGTTTTTTGTGGTTGCGAAGTCCAAGTAAAAGGAGCAGAAAACAGCACTTTGTGTTCTAGTTCACATTTGCTGGCTTCTAATGGGCTCTGCTCTGCACTGCACTGTTCCTGCTCACTTCACATGACGTCAGTACGGAGCAGCGAGTGTGTAACAATGGAGTTCCTCTTGCCCCAGACTAGATAGAAATACATGACAAAAGAGCTGTTTACAATGATGTCATCGAGTCTGCGATAGACCTAGACCTGAGGCAGTGAATCATGATCTCAAATCCGGCTGATTCACCCAACCTACTCAATTTATTTATGAATCAGGCTTTATAGATAATTTACCAGTAAATATTCCAGTTACTCTACTTGAGGCAGATGATGAGACAATGTTAGCTAGAAACATCAAGCAACATGAGGGAAAGATTCTAGCCCTAAACTTGCCTTTAATTTTGTGTGGCAGCAATGCTTGCAACAGAGAACAAATCACAATTAACATGTAAACATTTCAGGCACCTTTGCAAAGTAATTCATCAGAGAAAATAGCAGAAATGCTGTTAACAATTATTTGGCAAGTTACATGCTATCACCCCTTGAAAGGATGCACAACTTCAATGTCCAACGCCTCTCGTTTCTAGTCTAGTCTCTCTCTCTGCCTTTCTCTCTCTCTCTCTCTCTCTCCCTCTGTCTCCCTCTCTCTCTTCCTCTCTCTGTCCCTCTCCCTCTCCCTCCCTCCATCTCCCTCCCTCCCCCCTCTTCCCCCTCCCCCTACCCCTACCCCCCTCCCCCCTCCCTCTCCCTCTCTGTCTCTCCTGATGTTCCACCAAATATTTGATCACATATACTGACCTTTATTTGCCAGCACAGCACAATTAGTAGTTGTCACAAATTCAGAGTACTCATTAGGAAATGCTGTAACCCCTCCTGCATGTGAACAAAGAAGGAACAGATATTTAATGACACTGGATAATATAATCAGTAGGAACACATGAACCAGGCTACATCCCTTGCATCTCACAATCAGATTCATAGCCACAGTGGCATCAGATGCCATTGTCTCAGCTAGTCAGCTTGAAATAAATATTGAGAGTTTAGGGGTTATAACTACTGGGAAAGACTAAAGAGGCGGGAGGATTTTTCTGTAGGAAGGGAAATTTGAAGGTCCCTGTCTCTCTCAGTCTGTCTTTGTGTCTCTCTCAGCCTCTGAATCTTTTTATCT
This sequence comes from Amblyraja radiata, assembly GCF_010909765.2. Classification (NCBI taxonomy): domain Eukaryota; kingdom Metazoa; phylum Chordata; class Chondrichthyes; order Rajiformes; family Rajidae; genus Amblyraja; species Amblyraja radiata. Next base: position 149,270,044 of record NC_045957.1, on the reverse strand, counting down.
CCATCGGTGAGTGATTCAAGATTCAGGATTCAAGAAATTTTATTGTCATGTGTCATAGAAACATAGAAACATAGAAAATAGGTGCAGGAGTAGGCCATTCGGCCCTTCGAGCCTGCACCGCCATTCAATATGATCATGGCTGATCATCCAACTCAGTATCCTGTACCTGCCTTCTCTCCATACCCCCTGATCCCTTTCGCCACAAGGGCCACATCTAACTCCCTCTTAAATATAGCCAATGAACTGGCCTCAACTACCTTCTGTGACAGAGAATTCCAGAGATTCACCACTCTCTGTGTGAAAAATGTTTTCCTCATCTCGGTCCTAAAGGAATTCCCTCTTATCCTTAAATTGTGACCCCTTGTTCTGGACTTCCCCAACATCGGGAACAATCTTCCTGCATCTAGCCTGTCCAACCCCTTAAGAATTTTGTAAATTTCTATAAGATCCCCCCTCAATCTTCTAAATATTCTGTCCTTGATAGGACAATGAAATTCTTGCTTTGCTTCAGCACAACAGAACATAGTAGGCATTGACTACAGAACAGATCAGTGTTTCCATTTACCATTATATAAATATATACACACATGAATAAATAAACTGATCAAGTGCAAATAACAGATAATGGGCTATTAATGTTCAGAGTTTTGTCTGAGCCAAGTTTAATAACCTGATGGCTGTGGGGAAGTAGCTATTCCTGAACCTGGTCGTTGCAGTCTTCAGGCTCCTGTACCTTCTACCTGAAGGTAGCGGGGAGATGAGTGTGTGACCAGGATGGTGTGGGTCCTTGATGATGCTGCCAGCCTTTTTCAGGCAGCGACTGCGTTAGATTCCCTCGATGGAAGGGAGGTCAGAGCCGATGATGGACTGGGCAGTGTTTACTACTTTTTGTAGTCTTTTCCTCTCCAGGGTGCTCAGGTTGCCGAACCAAGCCATGTGTGTGTGTGTGTGTGTGTGTGTGTCTCGCTCTCCCTGTCTCTATCACTCTATCTGCCTCTCTCACTCTCTGTCCCAGTCTCGCTCACTCCCTGTCTCGCTCTCTGCCTTTCTCCCTATGACGGAATACATATTGCCCAGATGAAAACCCAAGGGGGAAAGGCGATAGTCTTGGATGAAGTGAGGTGGGACAAGGCACAGCATTTGAAATAAATGGCTCTTGTTGTCAGGAGGTTCCATGTGATTATTTGACCTTCCTTTGCAATTCAAAACACGATGACATTGTCCATTTTTTTCCATTTGTTTATAACACAAAATATTTGCAGTAAGGAACTGCAGATGCTGGTTTACACAGAACATTGACATAAAATGCTGGAGTAACTCAGCGGGTCAGGCAGCATCTCTGGAGAAAGAGAATAGGTGATGTTTTGGGTTGAGACCCTTCTTCAGACTGAGAGTTGGGAGTAAGAATCTAGAGGTATGAAAAGGGCGGCACAGTGGCACAGCGGTAGAGTTGCTACCTCACAGTGCCAGGGACCCGGGTTTGATCCTGACTACGGGTGCTGTTTGTATGGAGTATGTACGTTCTCCCCATGACCTGTGTAGGTTTTCTCCAGGATCTCCAGTTTCCTCCCACACTCCAAAGACCTACAGGCTTGTAGGTTAACTGTCTGTATATAAATGGAAAAATTGTCCGTAGTATGTAGTAGGGTGTTAACGTGCAGTGATCGCTGGTCAGCGTGGACTCGATGGGCCAAAGGGCCTGTTTCTGTACTGTATCTCTAAACTAAACTCAACTAAAAGGTAAAAAGAACAAGTGAATGAAAGGTATGAAAAGACCAAATCAAAGCCAGCAAGGATGATCAAGGAAAGGAGGAGCCCACTGCTCCATTGGCTGTGGAAAAGTTGATAACAAGTAAGTAAGTAAGTTTATTGGCCAGGTATTCACATACAAGGAATTTGCCTTGGTGCTCCGCCCACAAGTAACAACATGACAACATAACAAGTGGATACAAACAATGAAACTGAGCAAGACGACGGTGAAACTAGTAGGACAACTACGTTGGGGGAGGAATGGAGAAAGAGGGAATGCCAGGGTCACTTGAAATTAAGGCCTCGACCCAAAACATCTCCTGTTCCTTTTCCCCAGAGATGCTGCCTCACCCACTGAGTCACTCCAGCACTTTGAACCAACATTTCAAATTGAAGAGTTATCTTCAGTACTGAAAAGAAGAGAACGGAAGCTTGTAAAGGTGCAGAGGGAGGGGGTGAGTGTGGGGCTGGGGATAGGAGTGTTATCCTATCTCTGATAGAGTAACTCTGGGGCGACCAATTCTTCATTCCATGAAACTCCATCCTCTTCAATCCTTCCTGGTAGTCAATGATTTCTGAGTTATGATGCCATACGGGAAAGTCTGCATTTGGTTGGGAATTAGTCCAAGAATTAAGGAAATGTGGTTTATGCACTTAGGTCTTTGAATATTTGTGAAAACAAGAATATACAAATAATGGTTATACAATGAAACTGGAATAACCCATGCAAAGATCTGGAAATCCCTAATGGATTTCTGATTGAAATTAGCAAATTAATAAAATACCTAGCTATTGTGCCCATGATGCCAGAGTAACAGTTTATTTGTGAATGATATCTCGTAATTATTCAAGCAAGATTATCAAATTTAACTTTAGTTAGTTTCGTTTTAGAGAAACGGGTCCTTCAGTCCAGCGAGTCCGCGCCGACCAGCGATCCCCGCCCACTAACGCTATCCTACACACACAGGGGACAATTTACAATTTTACCAAGACAATTAGCCTGCTATTCTGTATGTCTTTCGAGTGTGGGAGGAAACCGGAGCTCCCAGAGACAACCCACGCAGGACACAGGGAGAACGTACAAGAACAGACAGCACCAGCATTCAGGATCCAACCCGTGTCTCTGAAGCTGTCAGGCAGCAGCCCCACTGCTACGCCACCATGCCGCCCAAAAATAGTATCTTATCTGTACATTTCACTGGACCTAGGGAGATCTCTTAATATCAGATGTATTATGTGGTAAGGACAGGTACTGAGCATCTAACAGTGTCTTTATTCTTCTGTAAAATGTCAGGTACAGTGAACAGGTTTGGTGATATAATTCGTCAGGTCAATGAAGATGTGTTTTCAAGAATGTTTGATGAATCTGTGCAATACTTACATAAATCATAGCCTAGAAAACCCAATATGTTGTGTAGAAGGGGGTCAGTGTAAGTTGATGGGTTTGCACATTAATCATTCAAGCAGGAGGCAAATGTATTCTGCAGTTACCTGTGTATTTTGGTGGGGAAAAAAACATTACTTAAATGGGCTATTGATTTGTTTAGAATCTGTTCTCTTTTTTAATTAAATGTTGTTCTGCAAGTTAACAGACACGTGATTCAGCAGAGCCTGTGATTATTGCAATGTATATTTTGAAATTTTTATTGACAGGAGGATTATTCTTTGCATAATGGTCTGTTGATGCAAGGAATATTTTCAATTGCGGAGTAGAGACCGTTGCATCTTTGCAAGGAAAATTCCAAGTTCAGTTCCCTTTCAGTTTCAAATATTTGAAGGACAACACATGTTCCTTGAAGGTCGAGTTACGGGAAGATAAGGTGGTCAAAAAAGCTTTTGGTACATTGGCCTACATCAGAGTATTGAGTATAGAAGTTGGGAGGTCATGTTGCAGTTGTATAAGTCATTGGTGAGACCACATTTAGAGTATTGTGTTCAGTTCTGGGCACCATGTAATAGGAAAGATGTTGTCAAGGTTGAAAGGGTTCAGAAAAGATTTACGAGGATGTTGCCAGAACTAGAGGGTGTGAGCTATAGGGAGAGGTTGAATAGGCTGGGTCTATTCCATGGAGAGCAGGATGATGAGGGGTGATCTTATAGAGGTGTATAAAATCTTGAGAGTAATAGATCGGGTAGATGCCTACTTTTGCCCAGAGTAGGGGAATCGAGGACCAGAGGACATACGTTCAAGGTGAAGGGAAAAAGATTTAATAGAAATCTGAGGAGTAACTTTGTCAAGCAAAGGGTGGTGGGTGTATGGAACAAGCTGCCAGAGGAGGTAGTTGAGGGGGTGAGGGGGTGGCGGGTGTGGGGAAGGGCGGGTGTGGTGAAGGGGGGAGGGGGTGGTTGAGGGCAAAGGGGGGGTGGGGGAAGGAGGGGGCGGTCATAACAGACGCAGCTCGCACTCATGCAGCAGATCCCGAGCTTTCAGCCTCACACGGCAGATCCCGATCCCACTCCAGCTTCACTCAGAGGCTTCCGGTTCAACTCAGACACTTTCGGCTGGTCTTGCTGGTTGCCGCAGAAGCACTCCGCGAGCTGCTCACTCTCCATGGACTGCGCACTCCCCGTGGGCTGCACACACTGCGCACGCTGCTCAACACACTCCGCCCCTTCAGCCTTTTATTCTCCTCGCCTCGTTATTCACAGCGGGTTCCGAAAGGAGTGTTATTTATGATCTTTAAACCTTCGTAACCTTTGTACTCTTTCACCGATAGGAACAAAACTTATTTGACTTGCAGCAGGGGAGAATTGTGAGTAAGGTGGCGAAAAATCGTAGCGCTATGGGGGATCGTTTTTGCGCAAAATTAAATACAATGGAGACCAGAAGTGGTCAAGATGAGAGTTTTAGTAATAGTACTAGACCAAGTGCAGACCAAGTTCGGTGCCCGAACGTGCTTCAGACCCCGGTTGGGAAAAATGTCAGCGTTTATCGAGCAGAGCCGGGCGTCAGCAGCCGTTATGGTCGCTGGCCAGCAGGAGGCGACACAATGCTTCAGACCCCGAGTACTGAGTTATGGTGGGGAGGGAGTATTTTATTTTAAAATGTGTACATAAAAACGTCCAAATGTTTTGAGGAGTGCACGAATGAATGTAAAAGTGAATACGCTAGCGAAATGGAAAAAATCATGGAGTTTCAGCGTGTGGTTTTGGCGGACCTGGGAATCAAAGGCCGAATCTGACATACACCCACACACACACACACACACACACACAGAGTTTTAATAGTATATAGATCGATGATAGATGTAGATTGGATATTTTAATTAAAATTTGGTTTGGTCATCAGTTTAATGTATAGGTTTAGGTTTAATTTTTGCAGTTTGCGTCTATCTGGTTCAAACAATTGGCTTCTCTCTCCCAGCAGGAAGTGAAGCTCTAATTCATTCCTCTACATGTGGCTTGGAAACCGGACTAATTTGCACCTGAGAGTGACAGTTTGGTTTTGCAATTATGAGCATCTTCCTATTGATTCAGGATAAATGGCTTCCTCGATGTTTGTTATGGATTGCAGGCATATCCATTAATGAAATTCCTTTTTGTGTATTGATTCATTGGCCTGCACAGTAGTTGGCATTTGGTAGACATTGAAGCTTTCTAAACCACAAACTCGACTAAAAACGCACTAATTAGCTTGAATATGCCATTTCCACAATTCTATCAACCCAATTGTCATTTTTGCCATTGGGATTGAACTCTATGCTCATTATTTATGTACACATACATAAGACACACCTGCTTCCCAATTTTCTGATTATAATAGGGAGGGACTCTTCAGAATTGTGAGAATGAATGAATGAAAACTTTATGGTCTCATGTTACGAGTCACAGTGAAACACTTTGTTTTGCATACCTAAGGTATGCAAAGAGTCACCACATAAAGGGCATGGACAATGTTACAAAGTATCCCAGGCCAGGTCCTCCTTTGTTCCTCCTTTGTTCCGCCCCCCTCCCCCACGCCAGGTCTTCCTTTGTCCTTCTCCCTACCCCACCCCCTCATGGCAGTACCCCCACGCCAGGTCCCCCTTCGTTCCTGGCGGCACGCCGTCCGGCTCTCACGTTGCCCGTCCTTTGGCAGCCTAATCGACCGCCGCACTGACCTCCTCCACCAGGGCCCCTCTGAGGAGTCACCCATGGGCTCCATCGACCCATGAGGCTCCACCAGCTCGCGAGGCTCCATTGGCCCGCGGGGCTCCGAGATTAGGAATATCGCAGAAATTTCTCCAGCAATATCCTGCAAATACTATAGTGGCAGTTGCTCCATGCAGTTCTTGTGACTAATCACATTATTTTCCCCAGGGTAGGGGTGGTCTAAATCTCAATGGTATTGGTTTAAGGCTCGAGGGGAAAGATATAAAAGGAATGTGAAGGGACTTTTTCATACAGGGGGTGGTGTGTATCTGAAATGAGATGGCAAAATAAATAGTGGAGATGGGTACAATTACAACAATGAATAGACAGTTGGACAGGTCCAGATTAAAGATTGACCAATGAGGTAGATGGGAGGTCAGGACCGCTCTCTAGTTGTTTATAGGATGGTTCAGTTGCCTGATAACAGCTGGGAAGAAACTGTCCCTGAATCTGGAGGTGTGCATTTTTGCATTATGCTGATGGCTTTGCTGAAGCAGAGTGAGGTGTAGATGAAGTCAATGGAAGGGAGTGTGTAAGAAGGAACTGCAGATGCTGGTTTGAACCAAAGAAAGACACAAAAAGCTGGAGTAACTCAGCGGGACAGGCAGCATCTCGGGAGAGAAAGAATGGGTGATGTTTCGGGTCGAGACCCTTCTTCAGTCCCAAAACGTCACCCATTCCTTCTCTCCAGAGATGTTGCCTATCCCGCTGATTTACTCCAGCTTTTTGTGTCTATCAATGGAAGGGAGGTTGGTTTATGTGAAGGTCTGGGCTACATCGACAATGCTCTGCAATTTCTTACGGTCTTGGATGGAGCTGTTCCCAAACCTTGCTGTGATGCAGCCGGATAAAATGCTTTCGAGGGTGCATCTGTACAAGTTGTTGGGGGCATACACAACTTCAAAAGCCTTCAAAGTTTCTGCGCTGTATCACCCTTTGACAGATCAGTCACATACTAAATTCTTGTTTCCTTATTAACTAAACTCACCAAGAGCACTACAGCTTTCAAAGTAGATTCAAATGACAGCAGACCCAAGAGGAATATTCAGAGTAGACTCTAAAGCAAAAATATCAACCACCTCAATGTTTCAGAGGTTTGCTTGTAAGTAAATTGACAATGGCAATCCAGTTGTAAATATTAGATTTGACAGCATAGGCAACAAAAAAATTGGTTTGGTACTCCTAGAAATCGGTTTGACTTAGCATGGATTTACGAAGATTGGTCCGAGTCAGCATGGATTTACGAAGGAGAAATCATGCTTGACTAATCTTCTGGAAATTTTTGAGAATGTAACTAGGAAAATGGACAAGGGAGAGCCAGTGGATGTAGTGTACCTGGACTTTCAGAAATAATTTGATAAGGTCCCACATAGGAGATTAGTGAGCAAAATTAGGGCACATGGTATTGGGGGTAGAGTGCTGACATGGATAGAGAAGTGGTTGGCAGACAGGAAACAAAGAGTAGGGATTAACGGGTCCATTTCTGAATGTCAGGCAGTGACTAGTGGGGTACCGCAAGGCTCGGTGCTGGGACCGAAGCTATTTACAATATACATCAATGATTTGGATGAAGGGATTCAAAGTAACATTAGCAAATTTGCAGATGACACAAAGCTGGGTGGCAGTGTGAACTGTGAGGAGGATGCTATGAGAATACAGGGTGACTTGGACGGGTGAGTGGGCAGATGCATGGCAGATGCAGTTTAATGTGGATAAATGTGAGGTTATCCACTTTGGTAGCAAAAGCAGGAAGGCAGATTATTATCTAAATGGTGTCAAGTTGGGAAAAGGGGAAGTACAACGGGAACTGGGGGTCCTTGTTCATCAGTCAATGAAAGTAAGCATGCAGGTACAGCAGGCAGTGAAGCGAATGGCATGTTGGCCTTTATAACGAGAGGAGTTGAGTATAGGAGCAAAGAGGTCCTTCTATAGTTGTATAGGGCCCCAGTGAGACCACACCTGGAGTATTGTGTGCAGTTTTGATCCCCTAATTTGAGAGAGAGCAGCGTAGGTTTACAAGGTTAATCCCCGGGATGGCGGGACTGTCATATGCTGAGAGAATGGAGCAGCTGGGCTTGTATACTCTGGAGTTAAGAAGGATGAGAGGGAATCATTGAAAATTATAAGATTATTAAGGGTTTGGACACGCTAGAGGCAGGAAACATGTTCCCGATGTTGGGGGAGTCCAGAACCAGGGGCCACAGTTTAAGAATAAGGGGTAAGCCATTTATAATGGTGACGAGGAAACATTTTTTCTCACAGAGAGTGGTGAGTCTGTGGAATTCTCTGCCGCAGAGGGCGGTGGAGGCCGGTTCTCTGGATACTTTCAAGAGAGAGCTAGATAGGGCTCTTAAAGATAGCGGAGTCAGGGGATATGGGGAGAAGGCAGGACCGGGGTACTGGTTGTGTATGATCAGTCATGATCCCATTGAAAGGCGGTGTTGGCTCGAAGGGCCGAATGGCCTACTCCTGTACCTATTGTCTATTGTCTATTGCCTATTATTATTGTACAAAACATAGATGCTTGGCAAATGGCTAAATGGATCTACAATAGACAGTATGTAAATTTGATTCTGAGTCCTCAAGGTTTGCCTGGAATGCCACAAATGAGTGCATTAACATATGATGAGGGTTTGATGGCACTGGAACACTACACGCTGGTGTTTAGAAGGATGATGGGGCACCTCATTGAAATTTAGTGAAAGGCCTGGATAGAGTGAATATGGAGAGGATGCTTCCACTAGCATGACAGTCTAGGGCCAGAGGCCATAGCCTCTGAATAAAAGGATGTACCTTTAGAAAGGAGATGAGGAGGAATTTCTTTAGTCAGAGGGTGGTAAATCTGTGGAATTCAATGCCACAGGCAGCCATGGAGGATGTCAATGGATATTTATATGGCAGAGATTGACAGATTCTTGATTAGTGCGGGTGTCAGAGGTTATGGGGAGATGGCAGGTGAATGGGGTTGTGAGGGAAAGATTGATCAGCCATGATTGAGTGGCGGAGTAGACTTGATGGACCGAAAAGTGTAATTCTGCTCCTATAACTTATGAACTTAAGCCCCTGTCCCACTTAGGAAACCTGAACGGAAACCTCTGGAGACTTTGTACCCCACCCAAGGTTTCCGTGCGGTTCCCGGAGGGTTTTGTCAGTCTCCCTGCCTGCTTCCACTACCTGCAACCTCCGGCAACCACCTGCAACCTCCGGGAACAGCACGGAAACCTTGGGTGGGGCGCAAAGTCTCCAGAGATTTCCGTTCAGGTTTCTTAAGTGGGGCAGGGGCATATGGAAATTATTTTGAGAAGAAACCCAAAGAATCCACACAGTGCCGGATTTAGATGAAGAGAGGCCCTAAGCTGTTCCACTTGTGAGGCCCCCAATGATCGGACAGCAATGGCGGCCAAATCCCCCACAATTCAAAGCGAGGGAGAAAGTGCCCAGCGCCGACCAGTTGCCGTTGCAGTGCGCATGCGCAGGGCGGCCGATGATGTGCTGGCCGTGGTTGTGCGCATGTGCAAGGCAGCCGGCCGTGCCGGCGGATGAGGAGCGAGCGGAGCCCGGCGGCCCGGACATGGATAGCGGGGGGAGATGGAGAGAGAGAGATAGAGAGGGGGGCAGCCCAGAGTTGAACGGTAGGTGTTCTGCCTTGGCCGGAGGCCCCCCTAGACCTCGAGGCCCATCAATTTTTTCGGGGGGCCCCCTAGAAAGTGGGGGCCCTAAGCTATAGCTTGTTTAGCTTATACGTAAATCCGGCACTGAATCCACATAAGCATGCCCAAGGCAGTGAAGGCTAGTCATTTACGAGTGGAATTTGATGGACTGAGCAGCTGAAAATACATTTCTGCTCTCCATGTCAGCAACCTCATTTAAATGAATGGGCTTGTGCATCTTCTGCCAGCGTGCCCTGTATATCCATGCTGTGCTCCAGGCTCAATGTGAGACGAGTGCCGGAGTGGGAGGTCAGATGGAGAATAATTAGGTAGTTCTGTATGTCTGTGCAGAGCTGCTGACATGTTACCTATTACTGTGTGGCTTGCTGCCATCTTTAGATTGCTTAAGTACTCGTGAATACATACTGGTGATCTTTATTCTATCAAAGAAGCTAAATAAATATGCAGGTTGTCATTGTTTTCACTGGACATGTCGACTGCACTACATTAAAGAAAATGTATTCCATACAATAAATTCATTTAATCTACATATATTAATTTAATCGGAATACAGTAAGAGCCTTCACATCTGGAAGAAATGACAACATCTCATCGGTTTCTTTTTGTACACTAGTTGTGCCTTTTTTGACATATACGTGGTCAATACATCCATGGATTTCCAGTCTGATTATGTTTCCTACTTGTCAAATCATGTTTGCTATCTTGTTAATAAGTCATTCTGATGGACTTGTACACTGTATTGTCAACCCCTTGTCACTTCAAATTACATACACATCAAACTATACAAAAGGACAGTTGGATGAGAAGGTGGTTGGTCTTCACAAACGTCCATGTGATGTTCATTGATATTGATTGCTTGCGGTGTCAACTGTTTAATGTGCATTGTAATGTTATTTGTGTTTGTAATTTTAATGATAAAACCATATGACAGGTCATTTGAAAGTGGAATTTGATTAACTATTTAAAACTTAAAACTACAGCTGCTGAATGTGCCACTAATCTTTTATTCGCAAGTCCTTTGCAATGCTCTAGGGAGTCATAGAGTCATACAGTGTGGAAACAGCCCAACCTGTCCACACAGACCAACATGTCCCAGCTACACTAGTCCCACCTACCTGTGTTTGGTCCATATCCTTCCAAACCTGTCCTATCCATGTACCTGTCAAACAGTTTCTTAAATGATGGGATAGTCCCTGCCTTAACTACCTCCTCTGGCAGCTTGTTCCATACACACACCACCCTGTGCGAGAAACAAGAATAAAACTGTTAGAGACATCAGCCAAACCTTAAGCTTACCAAAATCAACTGTTTGGAACATCATTAAGAAGAAAGAGAGCACTGGTGAGCTCACTAATCGCAAAGGGACAGGCAGGCCAAGGACCTTGACAGCTGATGACAGAAGAATTATCTCTACAGTAAAGAAAAATCCCCAAACAACTGTCCGACAGATCAGAAACACTCTTCAGGAGTCAGGTGTGGATTTGTCAATGACCACTGTCCGCAGAAGACTTCATGAACAGAAATACAGAGGCTGCACTGCAAGATGCAAACCACTGGTTAGCTGCAAAAATAGGATGGCCGGGTTATAGGTTGCCAAGAAGTACTTAAAAGAGCAACCACACTTCTGGAAAAACATCTTGCGGACTGATGAGACAAAGATTAACTTTTTTCTGAGTGTTGGCAAGAGCAAAGTATGGAGGAGAGAAGGAACTGCCCAAGATCCAAAGCATACCACCTCATCTGTGAAACACGGTGGTGGGGGTGTTATGGCCTGGGCATGTATGGCTGCTGAAGGTAGTGGCTCACTTATTGTCATTGACGATACAACTGCTGATGGTAGTAGCATAATGAATTCAGCAGTGTATAGACACATCCTATCTGCTCAAGTTCAAACAAATGCCTCAAAAAGCATAGGCCGACGGTTCATTCTACGGCAAGACAATGATCCCAAATATACTGCTAAAGCAACAAAGGAGTTTTTCAAAGCTAAAAGGTGGTCAATTCTTGAGTGGCCAATCAATCACCCGATCTGAACCCAATTGAGCATGCCTTTTATATGATGAAGGGAAAACTGAAGGGGACTAGCCCCCAAAACAAGCAAAAGCTAAATATGGCTGCAATACAGGCCTGGCAGAGCATCACCAGAGAAGACACCCAGCAACTGGTGATGTCCATGAATCACAAACTTCAAGCAGTCGTTCCATGCAAAGGATATGCAACAAAATACTAAACATGACTATTTTCATTTACATGACACTGCTGTGTCTCAAACATTATGGTGCCCTGAAATGGGGGGGACTATGTACAAACACTGCTGTAATTTCTACATGGTGAAAACAAAAAGTATAAAAAATGGCCTTTTGAAACATAGAAACATAGTAAATAGGTGCAGGAGGCCATTCGGCCCTTCAAGCCAGCACCACCTTTCATTGTGATCATGGCTGATCGTCCCCAATCATTAACCCGTGCCTGCCTTCTCCCCATATCCCTTGATTCCACTAGCCCCTAGAGCTCTATCTAACTCGCTCTTAAATCCATCCAGTGACTTGGCCTCCACTGCCCTCTGTGGCAAGGAATTCCACAAACTCACAACTCTCTGGGTGAAAACGTTTTTTCTCACCTCAGTCTTAAATGGCCACCCCTTTATTCTAAGACTGTGGCCCCTGGTTCTGGACTCACCCAACATTGGGAACATCTTTCCTGCATTTAGCTTGTCCAGTCCTTTTATAATTTTATATGTTTCTATAAGATCCCCCTCATCCTTCTAAACTCCAGTGAATGCAAGCCTCGTCTTTTCAATCTTTCCTCATATGACGGTCCCACCATCCCAGGGATCAATCTCGTGAACCTACGCTGCACTGCAACAATCACAAGGATGTCCTTCCTCAAATTAGGAGACCAAAACTGTACACAATATTCCAGATGTGGTCTCACCAGAGCCCTATACAACTGCAGAAGAACCTCTTTACTCCTATACTGAAATCCTCTTGTTATGAAGGCCAACATTCCATTAGCTTTCTTCACTGCCTGCTGTACCTGTAAGCCAACTTTCAGTGACTGGTGTACAAGGACACCCAGGTCTCGCTGTACCACCCCCCCCCCCCCCCCCCTTACCTAACCTAACCCCATTGAGATAATAATCTGCCCCCTTGTTTTTGCCGCCAAAGTGATAACCTCACATTTATCTATATTATACTGCATCTGCCATGCATCTGCCCACTCACTCAACCTGTCCAGGTCACCCTGCAACCTCCTAACATCCTCTTCACAGTTCACACTGCCACCCAGCTTTGTGTCATCCGCAAACTTGCTAGTGTTGCTCCTAATTCCCTCTTCCAAATCATTAATATATATGGCAAACAGTTGCGGCCCCAACACCGAGCCTTGCGGCACTCCACTCGCCACTGCCTGCCATTCTGAAAAGGACCCGCTCGCTCCTACTCTTTGCTTCCGGTCTGCCAACCAATTTTCTATCCATGTCAACACCCTACCCCCAATACCATGTGCTCTAATTTTAGTCACCAGTCTCCCGTGCGGGACCTTATCAAAGGCTTTCTGAAAGTCCAGATGCACTACATCCACTGGCTCCCCTTCATCCATTTTACTTGTCACATCCTCAAAGAATTCCAGAAGATTAGTCAAGCATGATTTCCCTTTCATAAATCCATGTTAACTTGGACTAATCCTTTTACTGCTATCCAAATGCCCCATTATTACCTCTTTAATAATTGACTCCAGCATCTTTCCCACCACCAAAGTCAGGCTAACTGGTCTGTAATTCCTCGTTTTCTCTCTCGCTCCTTTCTTGAAAAGTGGGATAACATTAGCTATCCTCCAATCCACAAGAACTGATCCTGAATTTATTGAACATTGGAAAATGATCACCAATGCGTCCACTATTTCTAGAGCCACCTCCCTGAGGACCATCCATCAGCCATGATCATATTGAATGGCGGTGCAGGCTCGAAGGGCCGAATGGCCTACTCCTGCACCTAATTTCTATGTTTCTATGTTTCTATGACCCTGGGATGCTATTACAAATCACAAATTGTGGAGTACAGAGGCACATAAATAAAAGATGGGTCTTTGTCCCAAACATTATGTAAATATCTTGGCGACTGTATCATCAGGTGATATTTATCCATCACCGATAAAAAGCACAGTGGTTCATTTTTTATTATGAAAATGCATTCAGTTAAATGCCCACTGTACAATGCAGTGTTTGTAATGAATGTACCAGCATGTTATTTTAACTGACTTCATTAAAATAGAGGAAGGATACATTTCATTTGGATGCATAAACACATTCATTAATAATATTACATAATGTGTTTCCGACCTTAATGCATAAGGCTGTAGGATCAAACAATGCCTAGAGATGCTGTTCTATTTTAAAAGCTGGTGCTGCTTGCACAAAGGTGGCATTTATCAGTAAACTGGAATACTCCAATTTATGCTTGTGCATTTATCTTTATTGACCAGTTTATCAAATACAATGACAGTTCAATAAATACAGTAATTTGTGGCTCAGCACTGGAAGAATAACCACGCAATCTGCTGAATTATTCTGAAAACACAATTGAATCATTGCTGTTTCAAGCCAGGGCTTCTCCACCATTGTCCCATTCTGAAGTCGACATAGTTCCAGTCCTACCTCATGTGATCTGCACCACAAAAGCTGACCATTTATGCCACTGGTCCAGGCTAGTAATGCTTAACATTCCATCTGATCATCGCACATTCTCATTACCTCCTTCCAGTTAGAATTATTGCATATTTTTTAATAAAAAAAATAATGAATGACAGTTAATATAAAATTAGCACTTAAATTAGAAAGTCTCTCAACATTGTGATGAAACGTAGCATGATATGAATAGTAATCCCCAGTAGGAATCTATTTCTACAAAGATGTAGGTGCAATTTTTAATATTTTTTAAAAATCATTTTTGAAATGTGCTACTGTCTATTCAAACTAATGAAACGTTCTTGCTCTGACACTTGCAGATTATTTTAAATCCTTATTTCTTGGGTGACCATTGAGAATTAAATTGGTACATAGTATTAAAGCACACTTGACACAAGGTTACTGAAGATCAATCATCTCAATTCTTTAGGTTTAGAATTAATATTATCATGTGTACTTGGGTACAGTTAAAGCTTTCTTTTGTATGCTGTCCAATCCGATCAGATTATGCATAAATGCAATCAAATACAATAGGTAGAGTGAAAGGAAAGATACAGACTACAGAATATAGTGCTCAGCATCATAGCATAACAGTTCATAAACATAGAAACATAGAAAATAGGTGCAGGAGTAGGCCATTCGGCCCTTCGAGCCTGCACCGCCATTCATGGCTGATCATCCAACTCAGTATCCTGTACCTGCCTTCTCTCCATACCCCCTGATCCCTTTAGCCACAAAGGCCACATCTAACTCCCTCTTAAATATAGCCAATGAACTGGCCTCAACTACCTTCTGTGGCAGAGAATTCCACAGATTCACCATTCTCTGTGTGAAAAATGTTTTTCTCATCTCGGTCCTAAAAGATTTCCCCCTTATCCTTAAACTGTTAACCCTTGTTCTGGACTTCCCCAACATCGGGAACAATCTTCCTGCATCTAGCCTGTCCAACCCCTTAAGAATTTTGTAAGTTTCTATAAGATCCCCTCTCAATCTTCTAAATTCCAGTGACAAAGTCCAATACCTGCAATACCCCAGCTCATGGAAGCCTGATACTGAAGGCAGAGAAACTGTTCCTGAGTCTGGTGTTGCGTGCTTCACGCTTCTGTACATTCTGCCCAACAGGAGTGACATCCACAGCTCTGTAATATCTTACAGTCTTGGGCAGAACAGTTCCCCAAACCAAGGTGTGGTGCAACACAACAATATGCTTTGTATGTTTGTGGGAGGTCAATGGATACATGCCAAATATCCTCAGGCCAATGAGGAAGTAGAGCTCCTGGCTGTCTCTTCAAAGAGCTTGTTCCATGACAGAAACTCAACTCAACCATCCAAATAAATGCAGTCAAACTGTCTGTCTGTTATATATTACTGTGTGATTTCCCCCAAGGTACAATAAATGCTCTGTTTCTTGTTGAGTGGTAGCTCCAAGAATGTTTAATTGTCTTACGTACCGAAAATAGGACAATAATATTCTTACTTGCAGCAGCATAACTGGTCTGTACACATAGTACTCATGAATAACACAATTAACAAAATAAATTTAAAAAAAACACAACATTGGTGCAAACAAAAGCCTGAAGTCCCTGGCGCAACCAGGACTACTTGTAGTTTAGTAGGTGTTCGTAGTGTTCAACAGTTTGATGGTTGTTGGAATGAAGCTGTTCCTGGAGGTCACAGTTCTCCGACTCCTTTAACTTCTTCCCAATGGCAGGAACAAAATGAGGGCATGGCCAGGGTGGTGAGAGTCCAGGGTGATGCTGGCAGGCTTTTTGAGGCAGTGTCTCCTATATATCACTTTGATGGGTGGGGAGGTCAGTAACTGTGATGGATTAGGCAGTGTCCACCACTTTCATTATAAGTAACTGTAATTGCCTTCGTTCCTGAGCATTCGAGTTATCAAACTAAACTGTGATGCAACGAGTCAATATGCTCTCTTCCCAACACCTATAGATGTTCAAGAGAGTATTAATAGAGTATTAATGTCTTCAATCTTCATAATGTCTTCAATCGTATAAGGAAGTAGATGCATTTGGTGGGCTTTTCTTATGATTGCATCAATTTGCTGGGTCCAGGACAGATCTTCAGAGATTTGCATGCAAAGTAACTTGAAGTTGTTGATTCTCTCCACCACCGACCCATCGATGAAGACAAGTTTGTGAATACTTGCCCTTCCTCTTCTAAAGTTAACAATCAGCGCCATGATCTTACTGACACTGAAAAGAAAGTTGTTATTCTGTTATTATGGATAAGGGGGAAATCTTTTAGGACCGAGATGGGGAAAAAAAAAATTCACACAGAGAGTGGTGCATCTGTGGAATTCTCTGCCACAGAAAGTAGCTGAGGCCTGTTCATTGGCTATATTTAAGAGGGAGTTAGATGTGACCCTTGTGGCTAAAGGGATCAGGGGGTATGGAGAGAAGGCAGGTACAGGATACTGAGTTGGATGATCAGCCATGATCATATTGAATGGCGTTGCAGGCTCGAAGGGCCGAATGGCCTACTTTTGCACCTGTTTTCTATGTTTCTATGTTTCTATTGCATCAGACGATCGATCTCACTCCTATGCTCTAGTCATCATTGCCTGTAATTCGTCCAACAATGGTGGTATCATCTGCTAATTTAAAGATGGAGTTGAAATTGTGTCAGCTACGCAGTCATGTGGATACAGTGAGTATAGCAGGGGACTGAGCTCACATCCTTCAGTTGCCCCAGTGCTGATTGTTATCGCGGAGGTAGTGTTGTTGTCAATGCGCACTGGCTGTGGTCTGTTGATGGGGAGGTTGACGATCCAGTTGCAAAGGGATGTGCAGAGACCCAGTTCCTGGAGCTTGGTAACAAGGTGGGAGGATGATGGTGTTGAACGCCAAGCTGCAGTCGATGAACAACAGCTTGGTGATCCAGTGCAGATTGGTGAAGACACCATTAAAGAGAATGCAGCCAACTTGAATAGCATTTATTCAACCTCCTAAATGTTCACACACTCTGCCGACGGGATACTGTGGCTGTAGTGTGTACTGTGCACAAAATTCACTGCAAAAACATACCAAGGCATCTTCCATAGCATCGCCCAAACCTGCAATAATTATCACTAAGTAGCAGTTGCATGAAAACTACCATCTGTAAAGTAACACACCATGGCTTAAAAACATTTGTTATTCCTTCATTGTTGGGTCTAAACCCTGGATCCTCTTATCTTTAGCACCCAAGGCGTTTGTACCTTGACAGATGGGCAGAGGTGGTTTAAGAAAGTGGCCGACCGCCACCTTTTCAAGGTAAATTAAGGATATGGAATAAATGCAAGCATCGCTACTGATACACACAATGCAATAAGAATAATAAGACAAAATGTAAGAGGATAAAATGTCACAGTGACAGTTAGTGACTAACAGAGAACACGGGGGGAAGCACAATATAATTCAGGGTGCAAGATAATGCGCAATATTCTTTTAAAAATATTTTTAATACCTATTTATTATTTTCTTTACTGATCTGGTGTATATGTGAGTCAATGGCTGTTGTGTTTTGTTCTTTTTAAATCTTTTATCCTGTGTCTTCTATGTACACACCGAAGGAGATGGAATGGAATTTTGTTGTACAGTTGTTGTGCAATGACAATAAACGTATTCCATTCCATTTCATTGTGTACAAATGTACAGAGAGCCTACTACTTCATATGTGAGACAATAATTGTATGAATAATGTTGCTCTTTGTGCAACATTATTATAAATCATAGGTTGGACAAATTTAAGTTGTTGATTGTGATATAGTTGAATCATCTGTAGAGATATGAAGCAGAGTATTACGCTCTATATTATACATCAATTTGATACCATTCATTATTTTTTCCTGAACCAGAGGTCTCCTGGTTAGGTGTTTTTGTTTCATTGGGTATTTACCTTGCTTTTGATTTTTTTTGTCAATATATTTTTGGCAAAGCATGCCAATTATTCTGTGGACTTGCATCGAACTGATTTTCAATGAACTATTAAGTTACATCTCACTTATAACAAGCAGCATAAGACATTTAAGAATTAGGAGTAAGCCATTTAGAACGGAGACGAGGAAACACTTTTTCTCACAGAGAGTGGTGAATCTGTGGAATTCTCTGCCACAGAGGGCGGTGGAGGCAGGTTCTCTGGATGCTTTCAAGAGAGAGCTAGATAGGGCTCTTAAAAATAGCGGAGTCAGGGGATATGGGGAGAAGGCAGGAACGGGGTACTGATTGGGGATGATCAGCCATGATCATATTGAATGGCGGTGCTGGCTCGAAGGGCCGAATGGCCTACTCCTGCACCTATTGTCTACTGTCTAAGACTGCAGGAGATGGCTCACAAGGTGTAGATTGCATTCATTTAATATTTATTTATCATTGATAAATTATATGCAGGAATATTGACAATACCAAATAAGAAATAGTTAGACAGGTACATGGATCGGACAGGTTTGGAGGGATATGGACCAAGCGCAGGCAGGTGGGACTAGTGTAGCTGGGACATTGTTGGCCGGTGTGGGCGAGTTGGGCCGAAGGGCCTGTTTCCACACTGTATCACTCGATGACTCTATGACTCTAAATTATATGCAGAAATAGTGACAATACCAAATTGACTAATCAATTGAAAACAAATGATTGTTTGTGAGCAATCCTTGCCAAAAGCATTTTGCAATGAGTACATGGTGCTTTTCCTCTAAATTAAGGGGAGGAAAACAGCTGCAATTCAATTGACTGGGAGAGAGTGCCAAAGAGTTAATCATCCACCAATGAGACCCTTCATGAGGAGCAATGAGATTGATTACACACGTACTCCGGCATGCAAAGGATGAAAATCACATGTTAATATGTAGTACCGAAAATTCTGTATCTAGTCAGACATCTGGAAGTTCAGCTTCTGAACAACATTGCAAACAATGACGTCTTCCAGTTATTTTCACCTTTCATCTTATTTTAAACCTTCCATTTTAAATGCTGCAATTCAAACACAGCGGAGCTAACCTGATCATTTGAACAAAAATAACCATTTGATCGCCACAGGTTAAAATAAGCCATTTGAAAATAAGAATCAAGCTACATTCCAGCAATCTGTTCCTCATCGAAAATTACATTGCAACATGGAAGTTACATTAATGCATTGCATTTCAAAGAAGGCAAGAAAGTAACTTGCACAGTTTGTGACTTGTGTATGTCCAAAAGCCCCAATGGTAGAAAGAGTCAAGGGCCTGTCCCACTTACGCGACCTCGGCTCGCAAATTACGCAACCTCGTGGTCGCTTGAGGCGTACGGGCACCGTATGGCCGCGCAGGGCCGGTCCCACTTAGAAGCGCGGAGTTGTGCGGGGCTGGTCCCGACATCGCGCGAGGCTCCGAAATTCTTGCAGTGACCGGAATCTTCGCGCTCCAACGGCCTGTCGGCACGCAGGCGCATTGCGGTCTTGAGGTCGTATGCATCGTCTTGACGGCGTACACAGCGTCTTGACGTGGCGTTGCACAATGACGTCACCGCCCGGCGTGGCGTTGTGTGATGACGTCACCGCCCGACGCCGTGCGATGCCCAAATTCAGTCGGCCCGCCTCCTGCCCAGCTGATTGGTAATCATAACGTAAATGACGTCACGCGCGAACTTAGCGCGTACTTAGCGTGAACTTTGCGTGAACTCCGCTTCCGTTTGTTCGCGCCAAAAGCACGCAATCGCATGCAAGTGGGACAGGCCCTTCAAGAGTGTTTAATTGTCACAATCGCCAAACGGGAGAGTGAAATTCTTGGTTGCAGCAGGATAACAGGTCTGTAAACCAAGTACTCAACAGATAACATCATAAACAAATTTTAAAAATCAATAAATAAAAAATGCAAAACAAAACAAAAGCCTGAAGTCCCTTGTAAGTATTTTTGTCGTTCTCTCAGTATAGCAATTAGCACAATAGTCCCATTGACAACACTGCAATATTGGCCAGGTAATTGGTTTATCGATGATGCTTGAGTGACAAACATTGGTCTGGACACTAAATGAGCTTTCCTCTTCTTTGAAAAGTGCCACGAGAACTTTCAATTCCAGCCGAAAAGACGGGGAGTGTCTTATGGGCCTGTCCCACTTGGGCGATTTTTCAGGCGACTGTCGGCGACTGTCAGAGAGGAACACACACACACACACACACACACACACACACACACACACACACACACACACACACACACACACATCACAGGCGGGGGACAGGGAAAGCGGGGGAGCGCTGTCTGAAATTCACATGGTGCAAAGCCAAGGTGATACAGACACACACCGCGATGAACAGGAAGGTTGGCGCTGTAATTAAGACGGCTAAAGCACAGTGTACTGGAAGTCCTTTAAAAAAGGGGGGAGAAGGAGTGGAGACAATTTTTAAGCAGCCAGAGATACACGGCTGTGAGATTCGGCGGACATTTAACATTACCGGTCGGTTATCCTTGGTTCTGAAACTTACTGCTTTTGTTTATTTTTCCCAATGAGCCAATGAAATTCATCAGTCAGCACCGGCTACATCCTACGAGAACCTACAACAGCCTTCGACCTCCTGGCGACCCACTAGGACCTCCTAGCGACCCACCTACGGCTCGAGAATTCTCGCTACTCTCCATGACGGCTTAATTCTAGTCGCCTCTAATTTTTCAACATGTTCAACATGTTGCAATATTCTCGGCGACCATAATGAGGCCACGACTAGTTCCCAGAATGTGGGTACTCCTCGCGACCATGAAAGCAACTCCCCGGCAACCACCCGCGAACATGTGGCGACCATGTGGCGACTGCATAGTCTCCTGCAATCGCCTAAAAAGTCGCCCATGTGGGACAGGCCCATTAGTTAAACATATGTGAAAAAATGATGCTCCAAGGAGATTTTGAGGGTGACGCCAAGATTGCTGGGGTTGTGGACTGTGAGGAAGGCTCAAAGTATCGGCATGTGAATAGAGTCGTAGAGTGATGCAGTGTGGAAACAGACTCTTCATCCCAACTTGCCCACACTTGCCAACATGTCCCAGCTATTCAAGTCCCACCTGCCCGCGTTTGGCCCATATCCCTCCATGTGAATATGCAGGAATTAAGGTATATGGGTTATGTGTAGGCAGATAAGAGTTGGTCTTGCTTTGTGTTCAGTACAGACATTGTGGGCTAAAGTGGCTGCTCCTGTGCTGTACTGGTTTATGTTCTGTGGATGAAATGAAACATTCGGGGTAAATGCAATGTCACTTCTCCTCCACAACTGTTGCCAGGTTGCTCAATGTTTCTCCCCATCTGTCTGCCAGTGCTCTGGCAATACATTGAAAGTTTAACTTGATGTTTAGTGCTCTTGTCATTTAGGATCTCCATTCCATAAGTTTAGGTTTATCATTTGGGCGGCCACGGTGGTGCAGCGGTAGAGTTGCTGCCTTACAACGCTTGCAGCGCCGGAGACCTGGGTTCGATCCCGACCCCACGCAGATCACGGGGAGAACGTACAAACTCCGTACACATAACGACCAGTAGTCAGGATCGAACCCGGGTCTCAGGCGCAGTGAGGCAGCAACTCTACCGCTGCGCCACCGTAAAGTAGAAAATCCACACAGATTAAAAGTTAAACATATTAAAAATCAGGTTTTTAACATTTTGAAGGTGCTGGTATGCTGCAGACCAACTCAAAAAGAGCATGTATGAATTATTGTCAACAATTGCTATATGCAAAATTTGGAGTCATAGATATGGTCTGATCATAACCGTATGACATCGGAGCAGAATTAGGACATTCGGCCCATCGAGTCTATTCCACCATTCAATCATTACTGATCTATTTCTCTCTCTCAACACATTGCCTTCTCTCCGTAACATTTGATACATCTGAGTCCAGCAGGTTGCGTATTTTACTCCTGTAACCTTCCCGCCCCCAGCAGAGGAGATGAGCTGGTTGCAGTCTGAAATCTATACATCATTGTGTATCTGACAATCGCCCAGGGTTGACAATCCTCCAGTTTTGTGCTGAGGTCTCGTCCAATTCCAAAGCAGTCCACACACAGCGTGAGCTTCTACTTTCATCTTTGCTTTTTTTTGTATGTTCCTGATTTTTAAAAGAGAGCGGAGGAAGTGATGTGAAAATGTATTTGATGATAAAGAATCATCCAATCAGTTGGCTGGGGTCTATTTATTTTTTATTGTTAGAGAATGACTTTGTGGTGTGCGAAATGGTGGCAAAATGCTGAAATGTATTAATGGCTCAGTTGTATGCCAGAAACGACATGATAAAGTCTCCTGAAATATGTCAAACCACAGTTCAGAACCCAAATTCCTGCCATAGAGGTTTAAAGTTGTTTCTAGTTTCAGATTCAGTTTAGCGCATTGTCATGTGTACCGAGGTACAGTGAAAAGCTTTTATTGCATGCTATCCAGTCAGCAGAAAGACAATACATGATTGTAATCGAGCCATTTACAGTGTACAGATACATCATGATCATAATCATACTTTATTAGCCAAGTATATTTTGCAACATACCAGGAATTTGATTTGCCATACAGTCATACCAATAAAAAGCAACAAGACACACAAAATACATTTTAACATAAACATCCACCACAGTGACCCCTCCACATTCCTCACTGTGATGGAAGGCGAAAAAAAGTTCAACCCTTCTTTGTTCTCCCGCGGTCGGGGACCTCGACCCTTCCGTTGACAGGGCGATCTTGGCTCCCGCAGCCGGTGGCGTTTGGGCCCTCGCGTCGGGGCGATCAAGCTCCTGCATCGTGGGGGAATCTCAGCTCCCCCGTGCCGGTCGATCGGACACCCCGGGTCAGGGCTGGTTGAAACCTTCTGCTTCGTTTGGAGCTTCCCAACATCGGTCTCTACCCGAGACTGCGAGCTCCTTGATGGTGAAATCTGCAGGCCGTGGTTGGAGCCTCGATCCCAGGCAAGGGATCACAGGCTCCGATGGTAAATCCACATCCCCGCGGTGGGGCTCAAAGTCAGTCCCGAGCAAGGCCGCCAGCTCCACGATGTTAGGCCACAGAGCGACCGCAGATACGATCCGGAAAACAATTGCATCTCTGACAAGGTAAGAGATTGAAAAAAGCTTCCCCGACCCCACCCCCCACATAAAACAAACCGGAGAACATTGACACAAACTTTTAAAACACTAAAAATAACAAGAAAACACAAAAAGACAGACAGACTGTTGGCGAGGCTGCCATCATGTGGCGCCCCCTGGTGGTATAAGGAAATAAGGAAATAAGGAAATAACGTTTAGTGCAAGGTAAAGCCAGCAGCGTCCGATCAAGGATAGTCTGAGGGTCAACAAGGGTACATAGTAGTTCAGCACAGCTCTCTAGTTGTAGTAGGATGATTCAGTTGCCTGGTAACAGCTGGGAAGTAACTGTCCCTGAATCTGAAGGTGTGTGTTTTCACACTTCTATACCTTTTGCCTGATGGGAAAGGGGAGAAGAGAGAGTGGCCGGGGTGCGACTCATACTTGATATATGCTGCTGGCATTATTTGCTACAATTTCCTGTGGTCTTGGATGGAGCTGTTCCCAAGCCGAGCTGTGGCACATCCTGATTAAATGCTTTCTGTATTTTATTTTAACTGAAAAATGTGGCATAAGAATTGTTTAAAAATATTTTTTACTTGCTTATTTGATTGCTTCCTTGGTTTCCTTGGCAATAAGTGAAAATCACACAAGAATGCCGAAAGGAAGACAAGAATGCAATTGCTTTTGAGTATTAAGTGTTATTGTCAATTATAATGCAAACATTGGTCTTGGTTTTAATTTAGAACTGTAGAATCATTCTTTGAGTGAATCCCATAATTAATGGACACACATTCTCCTTGTGTTCTCATCACATTGGCTTCAATTGACAATATTCCACACGTACTTTTAATGTAGAAGAATAATCTGCAGGCTAAGTTTTCCTGGGTTTAATGATCCGGAATTCTGGATGGTTTGCACCAACTTGCCCTCATCTCCCAAAACCAACACTCCAACACCAACTAGCATCCTTCATCTAGCATCATATTTGTCCTTGAAGACACAGGTCAGCAGTCAGGTATTTGTAGACTTTTAACAGGAGCTAAAAGGCACAGTTCTGTGAAGTTCATGAGGACATCTTTGTGCTAAGCATAATTACTCAGCGATGCTGTTCGTTTGTTCGTTGAGTATTGGAGCAGGGAGGTAAAGTCTATCCAGTCTTTCTTCATATGAAAGTCCTGACATCCCAGGAATCAGTCTGGTGAACATTCTCTGTACTCCCTCTATGGCAAGAATGTCCTTCCTCCGATTAGGAGCCCAAAACTGTACGCAATACTCCAGGTGTGGTCTCACCAAGACCCTGTACAACTGCAGTAGAACCTCCCTGCTCCTATACTCAAATTATTTTGCTATGAATGCTAACATACCATTTGCTTTCTTCACGGCCTGCTGCACCTGCATGCCTACTTTCAATGACTGGTGTACCATGACACCCAGGTCTCGTTGCATCTCCCCTTTTCCTAATCGGCCACCATTCAGATAAAAGTCTACTTTCCTGTTTTTGCCACCAAAGTGGGTAACCTCACATTTATCCACATTATACTGCATCTGCCATGCATTTGCCCACTCACCCAACCTATACAAGTCACCTTGTAGCCTCCTAGTTTAGAGGGGTTTAAACGGTTTAGAGATGTTTAGAGGGCTTCAGATGGGTTTAGAAGTGTTCAGAAGTATTGTTGACGGGGGGGGGGGGGGATAGAGGGGGTTTAGAGGTGTTCAGAGGGTCCCAGAGGGGTTTAGAGACGTTATAAGCCCCCCGTGAGAAATTGTATTTCTCTGAAATTGAAGATAGACATAAAGCTGGAGTAACTCAGTAGGACAGGCAGCGCAGCGACTCTGGAGAGAAGACCCTTCTTCAGACTGAACTGAACTCTCGTCAGTGAGAGTACTTGTGATTGTCTGAAGAAGGGTCTCGACCAGAAACGCAACCTTCTCCCCAGAGCCGCTGCCTGTCCCGCTGAGCCACCTTCAACTTCAGAGCCAAACAATAAACACAGAGTGCTGGAGGAACTCAGCGGTCAAGGCGGCTGCCTCACCCGCTGGGTTTCTCCAGCATTTTTGTCTACCGCTA
The DNA here is from genome assembly GCF_010909765.2 of Amblyraja radiata. Classification (NCBI taxonomy): domain Eukaryota; kingdom Metazoa; phylum Chordata; class Chondrichthyes; order Rajiformes; family Rajidae; genus Amblyraja; species Amblyraja radiata. Next base: position 149,244,722 of record NC_045957.1, on the reverse strand, counting down.
AACGTCAATGATTCCGGGAATGCTGAGGCAACAGGGTGAGAGAGCTAGAGAGAGACGAGATGGGGAGCGGGAGAGAGAGCGAGAGAGAGGGAGGGAGGGAGAGAGCAAGACACAGAGAGACACAACGTGGGTCAGTAGGTGAATGACTAACCTGCACACCAGGAAGAAGCCCCTTCTCACGGTCCGGGGTCCTCACTCATGATGGTGAGTTTAAAGAAATTCTCAAAGTGTCATCGATCTACATTCCTCAGTAAATGTAATTGTGTTTTAAACAAGTATTATTGACGCCGCGTGAATTTTATTCAAAGGAACACGGCGTCATTAATACTCATTCAAAACACAATAACATTTACTGAGGAATGTGGATGGATGCAGATTGATATAACAACTTGTTAACTACTTCATGTTAAGAAGTGCTAACAGTACTAGTTAACAAATCGTTTGTGTCAGATGGCCGTGCAGTGGTTGTTATACATGTTCGTTTAAAAAAAAAATCTGGATGGTGAATTAAAAAAAAAAATCTTTATTTAACAAAGATAATTCGTATTTCCGTACGAAATACGGAACATTAGTGCGGGGCCCCCATTAGGCGCCGGGCCCAATTGGGGGCAATCGGTCAAATCGGCTTAAGGCCGGCCCTAGATGAATATAGTAAAGATTCATCTACACTCAGCCTCTGTTTAACTCCACTTAAAAACCAGGTTCGTGAGCTCATCAAATGAATTACTGGCTTGTTTTCATTCTGTGATTATCATCAAGGCACCAGTACCACACTTCTGCTTTTCTCACCTGCCCTCCTTGTGGTAACACATTTTGAATGTCCCAAATTGTAGTGGATTTTCATTAGTTTTCATTTGTATGAAAGACAAAAACAATGGGACATGGATACAAAATAAGGGTCAGTCGTGTAAAACAGGTTCACAGAAGTGTCATCTCTGAGGAAAGTGAATCTCTGACGTTTCATGCGCCCCAGGGTAATGGAGATCATATCATTGGATACATTTAAGGTGGAGGTGGAAAAATATGTGAAAGATCAAAGGAATTGAGGGTGAGGTCATGATCATGTGATAAGAGCAGAATTAGGCCATTCGGCCCATCAAGTTTCCTCCGCCATTCAATCATGTCTGATCTATCCCCCCCCCCCTACCCCATTCTCCTGCCTTCTCCCCATAACCTCTGACACCTGTACACAGAACGTCACAGAAGAGGAGTTGATGTTACCACCAGATCGGCCATGATCTTATTCAATAGCAAAGGAGGTCTGTGAGACCTTGAATCTAGATCCTGCGCTTATTTCCTCGTGTTCTTGCGTGAGTGGCTGACACACTAAGTGAGGAGAGGGCATAGTTTTAATTGCAGAGTGGTGACAGAAACCTTCCATTTGTGCACATCCTTCGGTGACGTGCCAGGCACCAGTCATGCATGTTTCCTGCATTTCAACATTAGCTAGGCTGCAAAGCTATTTGATTGATCGCAAAGTGCTTTGGCTATAGAAGGCAGTACATGCAGTACACGAATGCAAGTTTATTCTGTTGACTCAGTAAAGCAACGTATGGATCGTTTTAATAGCTTGCTATAATGAAACATGACAAGTAAGAATAAACCGTCACATAAAGTCTGAGTGTGAATCAAATTGTGTTATTTTTTCAATCCTCAGAAGGTTCAGAATAATGTTTAAAGAAAAGAATGTGTCAAGTGTGCATGCAAACAGCCAGGGGCATGACACATCCTACCTCACCTACAAAACCTTGGATATCCTTCAAATCTTTTGAGCTCTTTGAAAGACCGTGTTACAATTAAACAAGCTGGCTTTGTACTTGTTTGAAGGAGAAATTTACTTTAGTAGTCTTCATTGCCCTTTCTGTCAAAATATCCACTTTGTAATATATATGCCCTGTCCCACTTAGGAAACCTGAACGGAAACCTTTGGAGACTTTGTACCCCACCCAAGGTTTCCGTGTGGTTCCCGGAGGTTTTTGTCAGTCTCCCTACCTGCTTCCACTACCTGCAACCTCCGGGAACCGCACGGAAACCTTGGGTAACGTCTCCAGAGGTTTCCGTTCAGGTTTCCTAAGTGGAACAGGGGTTATCATTTGATCTTGATTAGTACAGGTGTCAAGGGTTATGGGGAGAAGACAGGAGAATGGGGTTGAGAGGGAAATATAGATCAGCTATGATTGAATGGTGGAATTGACTCAATGGTCCGATTGGCCTAATTCTGCTCCTATGACCTATGAATTAATGACCTTATGATCCTTCATCCCCCAATGATCCACCAGATCAAAGCTGCTTGTCATTTCAACTGAACTCCAAGAGAAATAAAGGTAAAGAAATGAGCAGAAAATGTGAAACAGAATGAGCAGTGGGTCAGTCACTATCTGAAAGAGAAAGTTTGCAAGAGAATGTGCCAACAACGCATTTGTTTTTATCATTGGGTAGTCATTCCTCCTTCTCACTGCTCCCATGGGGCAGAAGGTACAGAAGCCTTGAAAGCACGCACCACAAGATTCAAGATTAGTTTCTAACCCTGTTATCCAGTTTCTGTATGGCCCTTCCATAAGGTAGAATACTGTCCTTTTCACCTCTACCCCATTGCAGACTTTGGGCTTTGTCTATGGAACTGATGTGCAACAAAGCTGAGAACTATATTCTGCACACTGTACCTTCCCCTTTGCTCTATCTATAACCATATAACCATATAACAATTACAGCACGGAAACAGGCCATCTCGGCCCTTCTAGTCCGTGCCGAACACTTATTCTCCCCTAGTCCCATCTACCTGCACTCAGACCATAACCCTCCATTCCTTTCCCGTCCATATAACTATCCAATTTATTTTTAAATGATAAAATCGAACCTGCCTCCACCACCTTCACTGGAAGCTCATTCCACACAGCTACTGTACATGAACTGTACTCATTGTACATGAGTTTAACCTGATTGTATTTACATTACAAAATTCTTAAGGGGTTGGACAGGCTAGATGCAGGAAGATTGTTCCCGATGTTGGGGAAGTCCAGAACAAGGGGTCACAGTTTAAGGATAAAGGGGAAATCTTTTAGGACCGAGATGAGAAAAAAACATTTTTACACAGAGAGTGGTGAATCTCTGGAACTCTCTGCCACAGAGGGTAGTTGAGGCCAGTTCATTGGTTATATTTAAGAGGGAGTTAGATGTGGCCCTTGTGACTAAAGGGATCAGGGGGTATGGAGAGAAGGCAGGTACAGGATACTGAGTTGGATGATTGGCCATGATCATATTGAATGGCGGTGCAGACTCAAAGGGCCGAATGGTCTACTCCTGCACCTATTTTCTATGTGTCTATGTTACATATGGTAGTATCTGATCTAATTGGATCGCAAGCAAAGCAAAGCTTTTCACTGTACCTAGGAACCCATGACAGAAATAAACCTAAAAGAATCATCCTTTTGACAGCCTGCATTACTCATCGTGCCATCAACCTCCTACAGACATGCTGAGGGAGAGCTTGTCATCGCCATTATGTTCTGCACCATTTACCAGTTGCTAATGAATACAAATCTGTCTTTTATGTAGCATCTTTCATGAATTGAGGACGTTCAGAGTCTCATTACCAATTATGTATTTATTGTGACGTGTAGCCATTGTCTTCTTGTCAGAAACCTTGTGACAAAAATTGGACCCAACAAAGTCCAAGGTGACAATAACCGTCTATTTTAATGTAGCTGATTGAGGGTGAAACTTTAAAAATACGTTTCCTGAGATATTTTATGTCCACCACAAAGGAGAGAAAAGTCTCAGTGTAATGTCTTATCTAAAAGATGGCATCCTCCCAATATTATGCTGAAGTGTTGGTCTACATTCTGTGCTGAGGTTTCTGCAGTGAAATTTGAACTTGCAACCTGCTTGATACAAGTGTTCTTACTCACCAACATATAATCTCACAGGATACCCTTGTAATGAAAAATAAATTAGTTTGTTTTGCTTTCCCTTCCCAACACAAAGCAGTCTCTCTTTATACAGACCATCTTCATTCTGTGTCACAACAAAAAGTCAAGGATTTGGTGCTTCTAAGACTTGAGGTGGGGAAACATAGCAACAGAGGCTGATTGAAAACTGTCTGGAACCGAAAACTGTCTGGAATCCTTGAACTGTGAATCACTGAACAGAACACGATTATTCATCTCTCATGTTAGTATCACTTCTGGGAACCGATTATTGATTATTAACCATTTACCAGTTAAACTTGAAACAGCATTATGCTCGGACCAATTTAAAAAGTATGTGTATTTCCATTTGTGGGGTGGTTTTGTGGAATGGCCTTGACGAAACGATTAAACAAAGTATGAATATAATGCAATTTAAAAAAATGTACAAAAGATATATCTTTGAAAAGTACAGTAATGAGGAAGGAGAATGTAAATCTCACAGATGTTAATGGTGCTTGTTCTTTTTGTTCTTTTCTTTTTTTGTTCTTTTTTTCTTAATAGCTTGATTGGAGTAGTTTTATTTGAAGTGTCTGTTTAGTTTAGTTTATTGAATTTTGCATTTGTTAATGGTGAAGAATGGGGGTAGGACTTGACAAGCATAGGCTTCTTCCTATCCCTTTTCGAACGAGTCTAATGTGTATTATGTTGAAATTGGCTTTTGATTTTTTAATTTATGTATGTACATATATGTTATGTATATGTATATGTGTGTATATGTGTATATGTATGTATATATGTACATGTATATGTATGCATGTGTGTATGTATTTATGTATATATATATGTATATATATAATTTTCCTTTTATTTATTCATTTTCATCTTTTCTTTTCTTCTTTTTTTTTTTTAAACCGTTCGAAATAAAAGATATCATTCATTCATTCATTGACAAAATATCTGTTATAAAAAATTGTAAACATAGAAACATAGAAAATAGGTGCAGGAGGAGGCCATTCGGCCCTTCGAGCCAGCACCGCCATTCATTGTGATCATGGCTGATCATCCCCTATCAATAACCCGTGCCTGCCCTCTCCCCATATCCCTTGACTCCACCAGCCCCCAGAACTCTATCTAACTCTCTCTTAAATCCATCCAGTGACTTAGCCTCCACTGCCCTCTGTGGCAGGGAATTCAGATATATTCAAACACATATCAGATGAAAGGTATTTGACCTGAAACATTCATTGTTTCTCTTCCCACAGATGCTGCCTGACCTCCTGGATATTTCTCGGACTGTTTCAGATTTCCAGCTGATGCAGTTTTTTTCAATTCCAATTTATTGATTAATGCTGGTTTTTAATAGATTAGTTAATTGCAAACTGAAGTTAACGAATTTTGACCCTACCAATCTTCACAGCCCAACCCACACAGTGCATTTGTGGAGAAGCTTAGAACAGCTTGGTAGGAAGCCATGCATACGGCTCATCAAGTGTATTGAGGATCTCACAAACTGCAACCCAGTAGACTGCAGTTATGTTATTCCTCAAATATACATTCAGTTATTTTGTGAGGGCTCAATCAGAAGCTGTATCAACCAACTTTTCAGTCTGTGCATTCAAAATCCTAATCGAATAACTTTTAGAACCCAGAACATTACAGCACAAGAACAGCCCCTCATGTCTCTTCTCGTCCCTTGCCTCAATTCTGTGCCTTCTAATTATCCATCCTTAAGCCAATGGAAACAGTATCTCATTATACACTCTCATAAACATTTCATACATTGTATACTTATGATGACAAATTTACTGCAGACTGAGACCTAATTTAAGGAAAGAATCAAAGCAGAAATGCTGAGATAAATGCATTTTTTTTCAGTGCTGTAAATATCAATGTTCTAAAGAATTTTAACAAGATACTTGGCTGCTAATGAGATAAAATAAAGAAAGTGATAGAGCTTTTTTATCCTTTCACCAATGCAGGATATCCCACAGTCTTTAGTTTAGAGACACAGCACGGAAACAGGCCCTTTGGCCCACCGGGTCCGCGCCGACCAGCGATCCCGCACATTAACATTATCCTACACACACTAGGGACAATTTGTTTTACATTTACCAAGCCAATTACAAACATGTATGTCTTTGGAATGTGGGAGGAAACCGAAGATTTCAGAGAAAACTCACGCAGGTCACGGGGAGAACGTACAAACTCCGTGCCGACAGCACCGGTAATCGGGATCGAACCCGGATCTCCGGCGCTGCATTCGCTGTAAGGAAGCAACTCTACCGCTGCGCCACCGTGACTGTCTTTCACAACTATTAATGCACTATTGGTAGCAATGTTACAAAATTTTGAGATTTTAAAAATCAAGTCTGTAATTTATCCCATCAGATAAAGCATAAAAATAAGTTTAATTTGACACCTAATTCACTTTCATATCTCAAGTATTTAAAAAGTTATGGCCATTTTCATACTCGGAAATGAGCATCTTGTTCCCTATTGATTTTCTATGGACATAACAAAAAAGTTGTGATCGTGAACAGTCAAAAGCCCATAACTTTCTTAAAAATTAAGAGAACTGAATGAAATTTTCAGTTATCATAGATTGAAGTATTCTGAAACAAATATAAAATAATCTTACTTGGATGACCTGAAATTAAAGCATATAATTAGTTAGTTACCTAATTGTAGCTAATTTCAGACTTCAATTACTAGATCTAAACATCTATCCATTTCTTAATAAATTATTAACATTTTTAAATAGCCTAAATGTCCAAATAATATTCACAAATAATTCACAATAAAACATGATTTTTAAATGTCATTTACATTAATTTATAGACCAAATGGAAGGAATTTAGTGTTTAATTGCTGTAAATAAATGCCCATTTAAATCAGCTTTCTAGTGGGATCCTGTGGAACGCGCTGGTTTAGAACGTTCACATTGCGGTAGATTTGTGCCCCAAATGCCCAGAAAAATACTGCGCGATATAATGGGGCCAAATTGAGCTACTCGCAATATTAAATTTTGTATAAAGGGATCTTTAGAAGCCCTTTTTAATGTAAAAATATACAACCTAACTTCTGCTATTTGCTTTATGAGACTCTGCGGTTGCTGGCGGTCGCGGGTTTAGAGATTGATTTTTAAACTACTATAACTATTATACGAGGCCTTTAAACCTAATAATAGCTTTTGCGACGGGGTCTTCCAGCGATTTTTCGTTAATAATTAACTAGGCTGAACATCTTCGATTTGAACAGCCTAGAGAAAATCGCGTTTTAAACCCGCCCCCTCTAAACGGCGCCAAAATCGCGCACACCCGCAACGGCAGATTTTCAAAGACGCTTCAGGTAGGCTTTGCAACATACCTACTATTGGAATGTAATTGAATGTGGCAACAATTTGCATGCAGTAAAGTAATGCACAGGGCAGCACAGTGGGAGAGTTGCTGCCTTAGATCTCCAGACACCCAGGTTAATTGGCTTTGGTAAATTGTGAAGTGTCCCCCAATGTGTTGGATAGTGCTAGTGTATCCCAGGATACACTAGGATACAGAATACACTAGATACACGACTAGTGTATGACATGATACAGGATACACGACTCCCAGGAAGCCACAGTGGCAGACGCCAGTGTGGGGGAAACGCCGGGAGGGAAGAGGAGCAGGGAAGGGGGAGGGTAGAACAAAGGATGGCGCGGGATACTTTGTTGGTGCCCTTTATGTGGTGACTCTTTGAATACCTTGGGTATGCAATGCAAGGAATTTACCTGTGACTTGTCACATGTAACTATGAAGTATTCATTCATTCATTCATTCATTCAAGTGTGGGGTGATCACTGGTCAGTGTGGACTTGGTGAGCCGAAGGACCTGTTTCCACGCTGTATCTCCAAAGTCTATCGTCAAAGAGCCGTGTGATTAAAGTGAATGTGACTAGTTGTGGCTAGTTGAGGGATAGCTTTGGACAAGTGTCGGTGATGAGACTTGCTCTGTCAGCACCATCAAGGGATCTCTTCAATACTCATACAGAATCAGACAGAATCTTGGTTTGGCATCTCACATGATAGATGGTGTTTCTGTCAATGCACCACTCCCTCGCTGCTGATCTGAGCACAGCTTAATAACAAGTGTGAGCTGGGGGTTGCTGCCAGCTGAGCTCAGGACTAACATTGAAAGGCAGCCAGCATCCCCTGGATTAAACTGCACAGATTGAATATATACATCTTTCACTTCAGTGGGTTTAATCTAAAAAAGAATTATGAAAGGGAATTGCTGAACTACTGATTGACAAAGTCTAGGTTATTAACTAAAGATTGATGAAGAGAACTTCATCATATTTTACTGTTGGAATATTGATTCTGATGATTGTGTTGCTCCTCTGGAATTGTGGTGTCGATTTGAACACAAATAATTTCACTGTATATGTATTAATTAGAAATGATCTATAGGTAGGAGCTAAAGCTGTAGTCAATTGGAATATATTCCCAATATATTTTAGAGGCATAAAATTGACTTGGAAGCTGTAAAATCTAGGTAGCTATTTATTCACCTGATGCGAATAGGCATTGTGCCTCATTACATTTTTTTCTGTTGCATGCACAGTCTCCATCAGCAGAAAAGATGATATCTATATGACGAAGGCCAATTCCCCGTTTTCTCTCTCGCTCCTTTCTTGAAAAGTGGGATAACATTAGCTATCCTCCAATCCACAGGAACTGATCCTGAATCTATTGAACATTGGAAAATAATTACCAATGCATCCACTATTTCTAGAGCCACCTCCCTGAGGACCCTGGGATGCAGACCATCAGGCCCAGGGGATTTATCATCCTTCAGTCCCATTAGCCTACCCAACACTTTTTCTCGCCCAATGAAAATTTATTTCAGTTCCTCTACCCCCTTAGATCCTCTGTCCTCCAGTACATCTAGGAGATTGTAGACAGTGGTGGCACAATGTTCTATAGCAGGGTTGGTGTGGCCTCTCCATTCCATTCCTCTCCATTCCATTCCTCTCCATTCTCTCCTGATCGCATCAAAACTAAAAAAAGGGCAAGTAATCCTCTGTACTCTTACAAATACTTCCCTCCTTCTGTGATGAATAGTATCCCTCAACACTCTTTGGAAGAAACCCCAGTATTATGAAGGACCTGCCCAGTACTTTGGTATATATTGCCTGCTTCAATACCCATCACCAAAACGAGTGCAGTCGTGTGGGGACCTATCTGAGAAACTATTTAATTTTGATCTCGCTGATCTGCCTAATGTAAGGTCCCAACCCAAGTTCAAGTTCAAGTGAGTTTATTGTCATGTGTCCCTGTATAGGACAATGAAATTCTTGCTTTGCTTAAGCACAGAGAAAATAGTAGGCATTTACTACAAAACAGATAAATGTGTCCATATACCATGATATAAATATATACACACATGAATAAATAAACTGGTAAAGTGCAAATAACAGAAAGTGGTTATTAATAATCAGAGTTTTGTCCGAGCCAGGTTTAATAGCCTGATGGCTGTGGGGAAGTAGCTATTCCTGAACCTGGTTGTTGCAGTCTTCAGGCTCCTGTACCTTCTACTTGTAGTCTTTTCCCCTCCAGGGCTCTCAAATTGCCGAACCAAGCCACGATGTAACCGGTCAGTATGTTCTCGACTGTGCACCTGTAGAAGTTAGAGAGAGTCTTCCTTGACAATCCGACTCTCCGTAATCTTCTCAGGAAGTAGAGGCGCTGATGAGCTTTTTTGATAATTGCTTTAGTGTTCTCGGACCAGGAAAGATCTTCAGAGATATATGCCACCTATCAATCAATCAATCAATCAACCTTTATTGTCATCTTGCAAGCAACAATTGTACAGTGCAAAATGAAAAGACGTTTCCCAGGGAATAGCGGAGCATCGCACATGAAATTTAAAACATTTCACACATAATACTAAAAACAATCCAGTCCCTGATGGAACAGTATAAATAGTTAAAAGCAGGTAAAACAACAACGTTAAAATACAGTAAAACCAATCATAAAAATGTCCGGGGCAGCTGATTTGAGTGGCCAGTGCCAGTTATTAAAGTGGCCAGTGCCAGTTATTAAAGTGTCCGTGCCAAGCCGCAGAATCAGGTGACTGTGAGTACAGAGTGACTGTTTAGCAGCCTCACAGAAACATAGAAACATAGAAACATAGAGAATAGGTGCAGGAGTAGGCCATTCAGCCCTCCGAGCCTGCACCGCCATTCAATATGATCATGGCTGATCATCCAACTCAATATCCTGTACCTGCCTTCTCTCCATACCCCCTGATCCCTTTAGCCACAAGGGCCACATCTAACTCCCTCTTAAATATAGCCAATGAACTGGCCTCAACTACCTTCTGTGGCAGATAGTTCCACAGATTCACCACTCTCTGTGTGAAAAATGTTTTTCTCATCTCGGTCCTAAAAGATTTCCCCCTTATCCTTAAACTGTGACCCCTTGTTTTGGACTTCCCCAACATCGGGAACAATCTTCCTGCATCTAGCCTGTCCAACCCCTTAAGAATTTTGTACATTTCTATAAGATCCCCGCTCAATCTTCTAAATTCTAGCGAGTACAAGCCGAGTCTCTCCAGAGATGCCAGCTGACCCGCTGAGTTACTTCAGCCCTTTATGTCTTATTTTTGTAAACCAACATCTGCAGTTTCTCATGTTTCCAAAATGACACGGAAAATAGAGTTTGTGTGAACAAAGTTCACCTTCAATAACAACACATTTTTTTTTGTTTAAAGGGCTTACAAAAGGTGTAGTGAATCATCAACTACAGCAAACCTGTTTACCACATTCAGAAAGCTCGAAACCCACCGTAATCTCAGTCAATACCCACTGTCAAATGTATTGAGGGACTGTGAAATGCTTTGGTTTGCATGCTATTCAGTCAGATCAGATAATACTATACTTAAATACAATCAGGACCAACTCTAGTACAATAATGGAGCAAAGGGGAAGATACAGAAGCAGAATATAGTTCTCAGCACTGGAGTGCACCAGTTCCATAGACAAAGCGCAATATCCACAAGGGGAGAAAGTTGAATTGAACAGTACCATGGGTTATGGTAGGACCATTAGGAAGCCTGATTACAAAAGGGAAGAAGCTAAAACTGAGTCTTGTGAGCACTTTCAAGTGATTACCTTTATAACAAGATTTGTTTTATTCACGGATTGTGGTCAACGAGTCATACAGCCTGGAAACAGGCCCTTTGGCCCAACTTGCCAATGGCGACCAACATGCCCCATCTACACTAGTCCCACCTGTCTGTGTTTGGCCCATACCTGTCTTAAACTATCTTTAATGTACCTGTCCAAATGTTTCTTAAACATAGCGACAGTACCAGCCGCAACTACCTCCTCTGGCAGCTCGTTCCATACATCCACCACCCTTTGTGTAAAAATGTTACCCCTCAGGTTCCTATTAAATCTTTCCCCCCTCACCTTAAACTTATGTTATCTGGTTCTCGATTCACCTACTCTGGGCAAATGACTCTCTGTATTTCCCCCGATCTATTCCTCCCATGATTTTGTATACCTCTACAAGATCGCCCCCTCATCTTCCTGCACTCCAAGGAATAAAGTTCTCCCTTTTCATTCAGGCCCTCGAGTATGTTAAGAGCACACCCATTCATCCATCCTATTCCCCAATGTTTCTCATTCTAACCAATTCTCTCACACATGACCATCAATTCTCCATGATTCTCCATCTACCAATTAACCAGATCCAATTACCTCCTGCCATGACATTACACCAACTTGTGGTCATCACTCCCAATGAGTCCACCAGGGACTCTACTGCTAGCCTGCTATTGAGTATCTATTTGGGATAAATTAGGTCATTTTATGCAATAAAAAAGCTGTGTATAGATAAATTCCTTTAAAACCTCACTATGCCCGCCAATGCTTTGGAGTTACTTATCTTTGAAATGAACTGACGCGAGAGTGGCACTGGGACGCAGCGGTAGAGTTGTTGCCTTACAGCGCCAGTGACCAGGGTTCGATCCTGAGCATGAGTGCTTTCTGGACGGAGTTTGTACATTCTCCCTATGACCTGCATGGGTTTTCTCCAGGATCATTCGTTTCCTCCCACACTCCCAAGATCTACAGGTTTGTTGGTTAATTCGCTTGGTATAATTGTAAAAATTGTCCATGGTGTGTGTAGGATAGTGTCAGTGTGTGGAGATCGCTGGTCGGTGCAGACTCGGTGGGCCAAAGGGCCTGTTTCCGTCCTGTATCTGTAAACTAAACTAAGATATGGTAGCACAGCAAATAGTTTGCATACTTCTATGGCAAGATTCTATGGTTGGACACTCAATATTGATGACATCAAAGAGGATAAACTTAGTCTTCTGCAAAATAGCATCATGACATCTTCTCCAGCCATGGAAGGGGTGAGGAGAGGAGATTCAGGAAAAGTTGGGAAGTTAAACACTCTTTTGGGATGTGACATCTGACTTTTCAGGTCCAATCACTAGAGTCAAATGTGAAACCTTTGCCTTCTAACTTGGAGGGAAGTGAGGCACCACTGAAACTTGACTGATAAGCATATTAAACAAAAAAACAACTGGTAAATACCTCAGAGAAAAGTTATGAATATCCTTCATAAATAATGGTTCACAAAATGAGCCTACTTGGTAGTTGCAATTTACTGGGTAGTCGCAAGGTAAGGCAGCATAACATAAAAGTACCATTCCTTAATAAAACTGTCCTTTACTGACTTTAAGAAAACGGTGTGATATTGTTATTTCTCACCGGTGCTAGCAGCCATTGTTACAGAGAAAGGTTGAACAAGTTAGGGCTTTATTCTTTGGAGCGCAGAAGGTTAAGGGGGGACTTGATAGAGGTTTTTAAAATGATGAGAGGGATAGACAGAGTTGACGTGGAAAAGCTTTTCCCACTGAGAGTAGGGAAGATTCAAACAAGGGGACATGACTTGAGAATTAAGGGACTGAAGTTTAGGGGTAACATGAGGGGGAACTTCTTTACTCAGAGAGTGGTAGCTGTGTGGAATGAGCTTCCAGTGAAGGTGGTGGAGGCAGGTTCGTTTTTATCATTTAAAAATAAATTGGATAGTTATATGGATGGGAAAGGAATGGAGGGTTATGGTCTGAGCACAGGTATATGGGACTAGGGGAGACTATGTGTTCGGCACGGACTAGAGGGGTCGAGATGGCCTGTTTCCGTGCTGTAATTGTTATATGGTTATATGTGCAAACAGCTGAATGTAACACATATAGAAACAGAATGAAGCCCCCAACTTGAATCAACAAGCCCAGTCTCCAAAGATGATTCCTTTTTTCCATCTATGAGTAATTCCATTTTCCATCTCAGTAATCATTCCAGTCTCATTTAGATTGGTAATTTTGTTACAGTTTTGTACCAGGGGATGTGTTGAAACTGAGCAAGCAAAGAAGGATTTGACGTATTGCAGAAACAAAATCTTCTCATTATTTTTAAAGTGGAGATTGACAGGTTCTTCATTAGTAAGAGTGTCAAAGGTTATGGGGAGAAGGCAGCAGAATGGTGTTGAGGGGGAAAGATAGATGAGGCATGATTGAATACACTCCATTCTGCTCCTATGACTTATGAATTCAAGAATTTATTAAGCTGAACCGCAGCCATTTGCTTGACCTTCCATGCCATAATAATAATAATAATAAAAAAAAAAAAAAAAAAAAAAATAATAATAATAATAATAATAATAATAATAATAAATACATTATTGATCCACTCAGGGAAATTCAGATGTCCAGAAGTCCCCAACCAACACACCCACACATTCAAAACGAACGCAGACAGAAAATACATAAAATACAATGTGGACAATACCTGAGATCAATACTTAAAATAGGCCAATAATTAACAATTAAAAATGCAAAATGCATCCCCCTACAGCCTAGCGGTCCGTATTATAAAATCTAATGACTGCAGGGTTGAAGGATCTCCTGAACCGCTCCGTTCTACAGCGCAGGGAGAGGAGCCGGTTGTTGTTCCGAGTGCTCTTTTGACTCTCCAGAATTACATGGAGGGGATGCCCGGGGTTTTTCAGGATGACCTGCACCTTGCACCTCATACGCCTCTCAAGCACCTCCATCCCACAGTCCACTCTCCCCTCCAGCACTGAGCTAGCCCGTTTTACCAGTTTGTCCAACTTCCTGCTGTTTTTCGCACTGATGCTTTTGCCCCAGCAGACAACAGCGTAGAAAATAACACTTGCACCACAGTATTGTAAAACATGTGCAGCATATCATTACGCACATTATATTCCTGAAATCCCTACCATTCTCAGAAAATTCACTCAAATATCTGCTATCGCAGACAGCGAAGATGGCTATAAAGAGTTACAGCAGGATCTTGATCAGCTGGGCACATGGGCCAAGGAATGGGAAATAGAGATAAGTGTGAAGTGAAACATTTTGGGAAGTCAAATCTGACCAAGTGCTTCACAGTGAAATGTAGGGTCTTGGGAAGTGGCAGCATTCTCCGAGTCAATAACCATTTAACTCCCCTTCCCATTCCCATACTGACCTTTTAAACCATGGCTGCCTCCATTGCCAATGTGTGTCCACATGCAAACTGGAGACAGCGCACCTCATACCCATTTCTCTCTTCCCCCTCCCCTCCATCTATATTTCCTCCTCAGCCTTCACAATTACCAACTCTTCCATCCTCATCTTACATATTTTGCCTTTCTTTTTATCTCTGGCTTTTGTTCAATCATCTGCCTAGCAAAAGCCCCCTCACCTGAAATTCCATCAGACTTTGACCTGCCTCTCCTCTCTTCCGGCTTTCTTCCTCCCCCCCCCCCCCACCACTCCCATCTCCACTATCAGTCTGAAGGAGGATCCTGACCTAAAACATGGCATGGCATGCCAAACATGGGCAGGTGGGACTAGTGTAGCTGGGACATGTTGGTGGTGTGGGCAAGATGGGCCGAAGGGCCTGTTTCCACGCTGTATCAATGAATGACTCTATGACTCTAAAACCTAAAAATATTATTTTCTCAAACCTTAACTATCACACCAGCAAACTGGTATTGGAATTAACTGTAATATCAGCTTGGTTCTAATTCCCAGTAGTTTCCTTCTGTAACATACACCATATATTCAATGTATTTTAAAGATATTCTTAGAATAAAGGGGAGGCCATTTAAGACTGAGGTGAGAAAAAACCTTTTCACCCAGAGAGTTGTGAATTTGTGGAATTCCCAGCCACAGAGGGCAGTGGAGGCCAAATCACTGGATGGATTTAAGAGAGAGTTAGATAGAGCTCTAGGGGCTGTTGGAGTCAAGGGATATGGGGAGAAGGCAGGCACGGGTTATTGAGTGGGGACAATCAGCCATGATCACATTGAATGGCGGTGCTGGCTCGAAGGGCCGAATGGCCTCCTCCTGCACCTATTTTCTATGTTTCTATGTTTTTTAAAGATAAGATATAAACAGAAAATGTAATGAAAATGTCCCCAGTTTTACAGCCACTGGCCTTTGGGCATTTGCTGTTTATCAAGTCTGCCCACTCTTTGGATACAGATCCATGAATTCCACTTCCTCAAGTATTTATCTTTCTCCTCATCAAGTTTTTCAGCTGTGAGCTGCAGTTGAGAACCAGCTTATCGACTCTTGTCAGGGCTGTTTATTGCTTTTAATGATCCTAAGAATGAGTAGGTTAAGCTATCATGAGCGTTTATCGTCACTGGGTCTGTACTCGCTGGAGTTTAGAAGAATGGGGGGGGGGGGGGTATAATACAGAAACTTGAAACACACAGAATAGTGAAAGGCTTGGATAGAGTGGAGATGGAGAGGATGTTTCCACTAGTGGGAGAGTCTAGGACTAAAGGTCATAGTCTCAGAATTAAAGAACATTATTTTAGGAAGGAGATGAGGAGAATTTCTTTTAGCCAGAGGGTGGTGAATCTGTGGAATTATTTGTGACAGAAGGCTGTGGAGGCCGTCAGTGGATATTTTTAAGGCAGAGATAGATAGATTCTTGATTAGTATGGGTGTCAGAGGTTATGGGGAGAAGGCAGGAGAATGTTAGAAGGGAGAGATAGATCAGCTATGATTGAGGGGCGAAGTAGACTCAATGGGCCGAATGGGCTAATTTGACTCCTGTTCCTTATGACCTTATGATACTAAAGCTGATTGTGAATGTTTAGTGACAGTGGAGCAGGAGAAACCTTTTCAAAAATAATTCTATGACTGTTGATTGGAAAATTACGTCAGAGAGTTGCCCTTGAACTGTTCCAGTTTACAGCCAGAGGAGTAAACAGCTTATCTTTATGTATCTTCAGGTAGGACAGAAGTATATATCACTAACCCAAACGTTAACTTGGAAAATAAACTTGAATTAAATGCAAGATCTACATTCAGAAATTCTTGTCCAACTTATCGATAGGATTGAGATCAGAACATTGTTATTAACGCAACAGTACTTTGCAGTCTACTAAACATCCCTAGTTGCTTTACTTGTTGCGTGTTGTAATGTACTAACAAAAATAAACTTAGTAAAGGATTTAAGAAGGAACTGCAGATGCTGGGAAATGAAAGGTAGACAAAAGTGCTGGAGAATCTCAGCGGGTGCAGCAGCATCTATGGAGCGAAGGAAATAGGCAACGTTTCGGGCCGAAACCCTTCTTCAGTAAAGGATTCAGGTTTGATAGACTTTCTTCAGAGAGGTGGAGAAGATATTGGTAATGGAACCCAGGATAAAGAGCTTGGACTCATGATGGTGAGGATACATTGTTTCATTATATTTATTATTATTAGCTAAATAATAATTGAAGGGTCAAGAATACTCAAGAAACAGAATTGGAGGAATTCAGAGATGGAGGTCAGGGTAGGATTTTTAACACAGGGAACATTTTAAATTTGAGAAATGATTGAATTAGGAAGCATCATTAGTTGATGAGCACAGTGAAAGGACTAAGTTGGCATGACACACTAGCGATGCAAACTTGTATAATCAACATATAGCAGGTGTACGGAAAAAATCATGCCAAACATCTCTATGTGTAGGAAGGAACTACAGATGTTGGTTTACAACGAAGATAGACACAGAATGCTGGAGTAACAGCATCAGTCTAAAGAAGGTTCTCGAACCGAAACATCACCCATTCCTTCTCTCCAGAGATGCTACCTGTCCTGCTGAGTTAAGGGACTGTCCCACCAGCATGCGACTGCATGCGGCTAGCGCAACCTAACGTGGTGGCTTGAGCCGTATGGCCTCGCGGGGCCGGTCCCACTTCCATCGCCGGAGCCGTATGGAGTTGTGCTCCGAAAAACTGACACTGTCCAAAAATTCTGCGTGGCAACGGCCTGCCGGCCCACAGCCGCATTGACGCCGTACGCCTAACGCGTGGTGTTGCACGATGACGTCACCGCCCGGCGTGCCGTTGCGTGATGACGTAATCGCCCAACGCCGTGCGACGTCCAAATTCAGTTGGCCCGCCTCCTGCCCAGCTGATTGGTGAGTATGATGTCGCGACCAGCTCCGCACAACTCCATACGCCTCCGGGGTTGGAAGTGGGGCCGGCCCCGCGAGGCCGTACGCCTCAAGCCACTATGTTTGGTCGCGCTAGACGCATGCTGGTGGGACAGGCCCTTTACTCCAGTATTTTGTGTTCATGTACAGATGCCAAGAGATAGCAGCATTGCTTCCTCATCCACAACCCCTACAGATACAATCGGATCCACGATAAGATGCAACTTTTGTTTCAGACAGATTACATCAGTAAACTTTGCCTCTGCCAGTTGATTTATACTTTGTGTGTTTGTTTATGGACTGTATGTTTTAAATTCTTATGCTTGACTGCTTGATAGGTGTTACAAACTTTGACAATGGTTTTCCTTCCAAATGCTTGCTCAGTTGGTGCATGGTTTGGAAAAGAAAATATCCCAGAATATAAAGCCTCAAACTTTGGTTACATTCTTTGCAACACTGTATTCTCGTATAGAGTATATCTTCTCCACCTCTCTGAAGAAAGTCTATCAAACCTGAATCCTTTACTGAAGAAGGGTTTCAGCCCGAAACGTTGCCTATTTCCTTCGCTCCATAGATGCTGCTGCACCCGCTGAGATTCTCCAGCACTTTTGTCTACCTTTGATTTCCCAGCATCTGCAGTTCCTTCTTAAATCCTTTACTAAGTTTATTTTTGTTAGTACATTACAACACGCAACAAGTAAAGCAACTAGGGATGTTTAGTAGACTGCAAAGTACTGTTGCGTTAATAACAATGTTCTGATCTCAATCCTATCGATAAGTTGGACAAGAATTTCTGAATATAGATCTTGCATTTAATTCAAGTTTATTTTCCAAGTTAACGTTTGGGTTAGTGATATATACTTCTGTCCTACCTCGTAAAGAGAAGCTGTGAGAGGAGAGTGTGACTTTTAAGGGCCTGTCCCACTTGGTGATTTTTTCGGTGACTGGCGGCATCATTGACTGATGTATCAGGTCACCGAAAAAGTCGCGGCGTGACGATGTAATGACGCACGGTGGTTCCTCAAGTGTCGCAACATTTTTTTGTCGCTGCTGGATTTTGAAATTTTGCGAGCCTGATACGTCAGTCAATGACGCCGGCAGTGGCCGTAAAAATCGCCAAGTGGGACAGGCCCTTTAATGTTTACTTTCATAGAGATATGTACAAAGCAAAGATCATAGAGCGGGGCAAGATAGACCATTCCTGCAAAACCCAATGGACTGACGTGTGGCACGCTACGGAGCGTAACTTCCGCCATTTCAGTGAACCCGACCCGACTTCAGTTATGCCTCTCGCACTGTAATCAGCGTTGTGGGGACCAGCTTGTGTGTTTTTAAATGTTTTAAATGTTCTTTTTAAATAGCTCATGTCCTGTGTTTGAATTGATTTTTGTATTAAACTTGCTGTAATCAGCGTTGCGGGGGAACAGTTTGTGTGTTTTTAAATGTTTTTTATATAATATACATAAACACATATATATTCGTTATACATATATATATGTGATACTTTGGTCAGAAGTGAAGAACGTTAACAGCACAGTCGGTTAACTTACCGACTGAAGTGAAGACCAAGACCACGTAGCTATCCCGATAAAAAGAATTATGCACTCGCGATGATATATGCTCTTTGTTTTATTTTATATTTTAGATATCTATTATATCTTCACTAAACTATGCCACTCGCTTTGAGGAATGCTATGGATGTATCCATCCAGCACGATCTCTCGGTTCATTAGTTTACGCATTTAATTTAGGTCTCAGCTCCAATACAATGGTGATAATTTAAAAAATCTAGAACGCGTTACACATAATAAAAGGGTCGCTCAGAATTGTCACAAATTATCAACATGGCCTCGCCTGATGAGCATAACAGTAGCAATTCCAAGGAAGATTAGGTAAAATCATATCGTCTACAATTACAGTAACAAGAATGAGAATTATTGATAAGTTTATTATGTTTGCTCGGCATAGGGCCACCTCTTACCACAGGCATACATTATCATGCAACGAGCGTTTTGTTTTACAGGATGCAAGATGCTTAACATTCTTGCGCGATTAAATAATGTATTTTCAATTGCATTTAGCATTTATCTTGTCAACGTTGCGTTAAAACAATCATGCATTGACGTTTCTCTTATGGCTAATCCCAATTGCTAAAATTAACATATTTTGAATTTTAAGAAGATTCAACAAGCGTGCACATCATTTACAGTCTTCACCTCTATTTGAGTAAGTAAGTAAGCAAGTTTATTGGCCAAGTATTCACATACAAGGAATTTGCCTTGGTGCTCCACCCACAAGTAACAACATGACATACAGTGACAGTTACGAATGACTCAGAAAACACTAAACATTAATAATAATAAAACGTTAATTATAAAACACCATTGATCAAACATGTGAACCAGATCAAGAGGAGGCTACAGATTTTGGCTGTTGAGTAGAGCAACTAACTACTCGTGGATAAAAACTGTTTTTATGTCTGGCTGTGGCAGCTTTGACAGCCCGGAGTCGCCTTCCAGAGGGAAGTGATTCAAAGAGTTTGTGGCCAGGGTGAGAGGGGTCAGAGATGATCTTGCCCGCTCGCTTCAATATTGTTTTATATTTGGATACATCATAATCACACAGGATGATTTGCACAAGACTTGATTCCATTTTATATGTCATGGCTTCTTTTGTTAAGATTCAGTTACCCACAATGAACACATTCTAAAGTAATTTTGCAGCCACGATTCACGTAAGGTTACATTTCTGAGGTAACGATTGGTGGAAGTTAGGAAGAGAATAAATTAAATCAGGATGAATTAGAAATCGCGGCAACCCAACACGCGTTATTGATTGGCAATATAATATTGATACATTTCTGGGAAACTCAGAGTTAACCTGCCATAGCTTCAATGATTGTATACATTTGTTTCTGGGTCAAGGTTTCTGTGCCCTCCTGCCCTTTTTGCAGATTGTAATAACAGTACTGATTTGTTGTAAAATGAGTTGCATAATAAAACGCATGGATGTGGCGTTTGGATTGGATCCTCGTTCTAATTAATAGTTCAATGCGAACAAGTGTATGATGGATATTACCGAACTTTCACCCACATAGCCAACTCTAATGGATAATTTCACTTGCACCACGAAATCCAAGGAATTAAACTATTTTATCTTGTACATCGCAGTGAACTATGGAATATTTCCCCTTTTCTAAGGGATTATGGGCAGGTGACAACAAGTTTCTGCATCACCACTTCACTGACATATTAACAAGTGTGCACATTACCCGGGAGGTCACAATTAAATATGCCTGCAGTTCAAAGCAAAGAACCTGAAGATAGACTGGTTGGGTCGCCTACATTGGTAATTTGAGCAGTACGCTCTGCTTGTAGATGTGAACGTTGCCATGACAGAAGCCAATTACGGAAATGGCACTGAAGTTTACCCATCAGCTACTACGGCTTTGTCGCGGAGTGGACCATCTTGCTCCGCTCTCTCATCTTTGGTACAAAGTGCATAGTGTACAGGCACAGATCATGGGAGCCTACCAGTTAAAGCAAGGAGACAGAGGAAGCAGTTGGAAAGCAATGACAATTAATTAATTACATTATCAATGACATAAGACTGCCTTAGCAACAAGTTTGGTGCAGTGTCGAGAGAGACAGACAGACAGACAGACAGACAGACAGACAGACAGACAGACAGACAGACAGACAGACAGACAGACAGACAGACAGACAGACAGACAGACAGACAGACAGACAGAGAGAAAGAGAGAGACAGAGAGAGACAGAGAGAGATATTGTGGGGTGGGGATGGGGGGCAGCATGAGCAACACATAGATAAGTGAATTAAACAAACAAACATTGTTTGTTAGTCCCATTTGTCTGCATTTGGCCCACTATACCCTCCAAACCTTTCCTATCCATGTACCTGTCCAAGTGTATTTTAAATGCCATTATAGTACCCCTCAACTACCTTCTCTAGCAGCTCGTTCCATCAACCCACCACTCTCTGAGTGGAAAAAGTCACCACTCAGGTTTGTCTTAAATCTTGCCCCTCTCACCTTAAACCTATATCCACTGGTTCTTGATTCCCCTTAGTGAAAGAATCTGTGCATTCACCCTATTTATTCCTCTCATAGTGTTATACATCTCGAAAAGAGCACCTCTCAGCTTCCTGCGCTCTGAATATAGTTCTAGTCTGCCAAACCTCTCCCTATAGCTCAGGCCCTCGAGACCTGGCAACATCTTCATAAATCATCTTTGCACTCTTTCCAGCTTAATGAGATCCTTCCTATAGCAGGGTGTCCAGAACTGAACACAGTACTCCAAACGTGGCCTAAAAAATGTCCTCTATAACTATAACATACGTCCCAACTTCTATACTCAATACCGTGACTGATGAAGGTCAATGTACCAAATACCTTTTTCACCGCCCCATCTACCTGTGACATAAATGTCAGGGAGCTCTGTGGCCAGTACCTTGAGATCCTCCCGCTCCGTAGCACTTCCCAGGCCCCGATCAGAAGCCCTCGTTTGACTTCTCAAAATACATCACCTCACACCTATCTGCAAGGTGTCATAAATGTGCTTAATTCCTTTAGAAACATAGAAAATAGGTGCAGGAGTAGGCCATTCGGCCCTTCGAGCTTGCACCGCCATTCAATATGATCATGACTGATCATCCAACTCAGTATCCTGTACCTGCCTTCTCTCCATACCCCCTGATCCGTTTAGCCACAAGGGCCACATCTAACTCCCTCTTAAATATAGCCAATGAACTGGCCTCAACTACCTTCTGTGGCAGAGAATTCCACAGATTCACCACTCTCTGTGTGGGAAAAATGTTTTTAGATGTTTTTGATTTGATGTTGTGGAAAGAAACATTTCTTTGATGTTATTTGCGATGGAGTCAGCAAAAAAGATCACATAACAAGAAACAAATATTCAACGTTTCCAACTGCATATAAGGCTTTCTGGGGGGAAGAAACTGCTTGCGCTTCCGGCCATTCTGGCATCAGTAAAACATTTGGTGCATTGTATTTATTCAAGATGGTCCATGAATCTGATTTAATGCAGAAAGGACTTAAAGGGGAAGATAGGAGGGCTAAAAGGAGCCATGAACTGTCATTGGTAAGTAGGACTAAGGAGAATCACAAGGCATTTTTTGTGTATATGGGTAACTATGGAAAGGTTAGGCCCACCAAAGGACAAAAGAAGGAATTTATACATGGAGCCAAAGGAAGTGGGCAAGATCCTAAATGAGGACTTTGCATGGGTATTCACTAAGGAGAAGGATGGGGATAATGTTAAGATCAGGGATGGGTATCTTGATAGTCTAGAGCAGTGGTTCCCAACCTTTTTTAGTTCATGGCCCCCTTGGGCTCTTTAATTTTTCTGTGGCCCCCCCCCTGACATTATTAGCGGAAAAAAGTGAGCCCCTTCATTGAACCTGTGACCCCCTAAATCCCCAAATTTATCTGTGGCCCCCCTGAAATTTGCCACTGGTCTAGAGCATGACGATATTAAATAGGTGGTGGTGTTGAGTGTCTTGAGAAAAATCAAGGTGGGTAAGTCCCCAGGCCTAATGGAATATATCCCATGCTATAAAGAGACAAGGGAAGAGAATGTTGGGGCCTTGAAAGAAGATAGTATCCTCTTCAATGACAAAGAGGTCCCAGAAGTCCCAGGGGCGGTACAGTGGTGTTGCTGCTTTATAGCACCAGAGACCCAGGTTCATTGCTGACTTACAGGTGCTGTCTGTACAGAGTTTGTGCATTCTCCTTGTGACTGCGTGGATTTTTCCTGGGTGCTCCTGTTTTCTCCCACATTCCAAAGACGTACAGGCTTGTCGGTTAATTGGCTTTGGTAAAGATTGTAAATTATCCCAATGTGTGTAGGATGGTGCTGATGTATGGGGATCGCTGGTTGGCATGGACTCGGTGGGCCAAAGTGCCTATTTCCGCGCTGTATCTCTGCAATAAACTAAAGTAAGTAGATATTAATTAATCATGCCAAATTCCCCGTTAGTTGCGGCCAGAAACGCAAATGAATCAATGGTCTTGTGTCTTCAGCATTTCTGTTCATTTAGGTGGCCTTTAAAATTCACCACTAATTTCTTTTTCTCCCCATTTCTCATGCCGGCAGCCCCCCTCCTTGCTGGCAGATGCAGTATAATGTGGATAAATGTGAGGTTATCCACTTTGGTGGCAAAAACAGGAAAGTAGACTATTATCTGAATGGTGGCCGATTAGGAAAAGGGGAGATGCAACGAGACCTGGGTGTCATGGTACACCAGTCATTGAAAGTAGGCAAAGTGTTCAAGAAGGAACTGCAGATGCTGGAAGATCGAAGGTACACAAAAATGCTGGAGAAACTCAGCGGGTCTGAAGAAGGGTTTCGGCCCGAAACGTCGCCTATTTCCTTCGCTCCATAGATGCTGCTGCACCCGCTGAGTTTCTCCAACATTTTTGTGTACCTATTAAAAGTAGGCATGCAGGTGCAGCAGGCAGTGAAGAAAGCAAATGGTATGTTAGCATTCATAGCAAAAGGATTTGAGTATAAGAGCAGGGAGGTTCTACTGCAGTTATACAGGGTCTTGGTGAGACCACCCCTGGAGTATTGCGTACAGTTTTGGTCTCCTAATCTGAGGAAAGACATTCTTGCCATAGAGGGAGTACAGAGAAGGTTCACCAGACTGATTCCAGGGATAGCAGGACTTTCATATGAAGAAAGACTGGATAGACTCGGCTTGTACACGCTAGAATTTAGAAGATTGAGGGGGGATCTTATAGAGACTTACAAAATTCTTAAGCGGTTGGACAGGCTAGATGCAGGAAGATTGTTCTCGATGTTGGGGAAATCCAGAACTAGGGGTCACAGTTTAAGGATAAGAGGGAAGTCTTTTAGGACCAAGATGAGAAAAAAAAATTTACACAGAGAGTGGTGAATCTGTGGAATTCTCTGTCACAGAAGGTAGTTGAGGCCAGTTCATTGGCTATATTTAAGAGGGAGTTAGATGTGGCCCTTGTGGCTAAAGGGATCAGGGGGTATGGAGAGAAGGCAGGTACAGGATACTGAGTTGGATGATCAGCCATGATCATATTGAATGGCGGTGCAGGCTCGAAGGGCCGAATGGCCAACTCCTGCACCTATTTTCTATGTTTCTATATTCCTCAGTGCTTTTACCATTTTTAGAGATTTATTCCCATGGCCTGAATGTTGCCACCAAGGCAACCCTTGTAGCCCAATGCAAATGTCCCTTGGAAAGGTTGAGATAAGCTGCCTTGACCTTTGCGCACACAAATTCTGTGTAACAGGTTGAGACTTATGGAAAGTTGGAATGTATCAGTCAGGACAATTGTTTTTTGTATGTGATGTCCTTATAGAGTCATAGAGTGATACAGTGTGGAAACAGGCCCTTCGGCCCAACTTGCCCACACTGGCCAGCATGTCCTTGCCAAACTAGTCCCACCTGCCTGCGCTTGGTCCATATCCCTACAAGTCTGTCCTATCCATGTTCCTATCAAACTGTTTCTTAACCATTGGGATAGTCCCAGCCTCAACTACCTTCTCTGGCAGCTTGTTCCATACACCCACCCCCCTTTGTGTGATACGGTTACCCCTCAGATTCCTATCAAATCTTTCCCCCTTCACCTTGAACCTATGTCCTCTGGTCCTCGATTCCCCTATCTCTGGGCAAGAGACTATGTGCATCTACCCGATCTATTCCTCTCATGATTTTATACACCTTTATGAGATCGCCCCTCATCCTCCATCACTCCAAGGAATAGAGACCCAGCCTACTCAACCGCTCCCTATAGCTCACACCCTCTAGTCCTGGCAACATCCTCTTATGTGAGAGCTTCCCTTCTTTGTGTTGAAGGATGCGCGTTTGTCAGGTGAACTTTATGTAAGGCTAAACAGTAAACAGCACTGGGCTATTTTGCCATGGAGGTATGGCATTCAACTCCAATATACATTTGGATTATTTTCAACAAGAAGCAGGAATAGGAACTATAGTTGGTTTTCTGCTTGTCTTCCTCTCCCTACGCTCACCACTGATCAATACAGTTTTAAGATCTGAGACCTGCCTCACTGCCGCAGGCATGTTCTTCACCCGAAAGCCATTTAATAAATGATAACGTTACCCAAACTTCAATTGTTCCCCATTTAGCCGTAAGTTTTCCTGCTTTTATTTTGTTTTTACGAAACTTTTTTCATCCCAAAACGATAAATGTTGTCAGGAGCATTAATTTGAATCTATGCCAGACCGAAACTAATCTTATTTAAAGTCCTATTGATCACTGGACCACATGAAGAGAATAATTTGTTCGCACCAGTGTCACCTGATTTGTTGCGACTATTGGGAGAGCATGGTGTCAAGATGATGAATGATCATTCTCGGGGTTTATTAATGGGATGCATATTGCATTTTCATTGCAGTGTGTGATTAGATTGCATATATAGCATTGTGCTGCCCAGATACAGGTGAGGGTGCAGACTCTATTCCTTGCAAAACTTACACCCCCCCAGCCTGGTATCTGCCCATCTCGGTATATATTATCCACATTACACCTGGAAGATATGAGACTCTTCCTCGCAGGCAAAGCAGACCACTTCCAAAAGACGTGGTCTGCATTTATTGACTTACTACAAGTATAAGGTGCAACAGTAATTTAAAAAATAAATGGTGCCAGGATCTGGTAATGGGGGATGAAAAATATGGTTGGTATATCCCTTTTTGCGTAGTTTTTTATAATAGAGCAACTGTTTCTCTTTCTCTCTTTTCTAGGGTCTATTTCTTAACTTTCTTCTCTAACTCTCTTTCTAATGGGCTTTTTATTCACCACTCTTGCACTATCACAACTCTTTCTCACTTTCCTTACTTCCTTTATTTCTATCTTTCTTAAAGCTCAAAAAATGAAGGGGTACAACAAATGTAATAAGATATATGTGGTGTGTACTACTGTAATTTATTGTTCTTCTAATAAATAAAAATTAAAAAAAAATATATATATATATATTATCCATCTTCTATTCTAAACAGATGCACCTTGTTTTTTAAAGTTATATCGTCTGCTACATTTGAGGACACCATTTAGATGTCCTTTGCCTTTTAGCAGCAATGGTCCCAAGTAAAATAAACTGGGCAATTAGATCTATTCTTAATGAAGTAAGACAGTGGGACGCAAACGCTAAGCATCGCAATGTCCACAATTCAGCTCTCAAAGATACGATCACTGACACATTTTGGCGGACGGAGGTGAGGATTGCTGGGTTTTCAGTAATAGAGTGAATATGGATCTTTTTCTTCACCTGATCAGAGACTTGCAGCAAAAGCAAAGCCTCGCCCAAACGTTTCAACAGAGTCTTGATTCTAGAGGTTCTTTGATGGAATAATATCTAGTTATTTTAATGATCAGAATTACGGTTTTGATCTGCACAATCAACCAATTCAGAGTTGAAAAATTAACACTTCTAACACACATGCCTTGAATGGTTTTCCACAATTAAAGAGGTCACAAATCACACAGGATGGCCAGACTTTTCCATACCTGCATCCCCAATAGTCAGTCCCATTGTACATAGTTCCCGCTCCAGAAGTACAAATCCACTATATCTTGCCGCAAATGCTAAGTGAACCAAGAGGTATGGATTAGTGAAGAAGAATGGTGCTAAAGATTAGTTTAGTTTAGTTTAGTTCAGAGATACAGTGCGGAAACAGGCCCTTTCGGCCCACCGGGTCCGCGCCGACCAGCGATCCCCGCACATTAACATTATCCTAAACCCACTAGGGACAATTTTTACATTTACTGAGCCAATTAACCTACATACTTGTACGTCTTTGGAGTGTGGGAGGAAACTGAAGATCTCTGAGCATATTCACGCAGGTCACGAGGAGAACGTACAAACTCCGTACAGACAGCACCCGTAGTCAGGATCGAACCCAGGTCTCCGGCGCTGCATTCGTATAACATAGCAAAGATGAGCGGGGAGCCAGAGGATTGGGTAACTTTTAAAGAACAATAGAAGGTAACTAAAAAGGGAATACGGGGAGAAAAGATGAAGTACGAAGGAAAGCTAACCAAGGAGGACGCATCAAGGCAGTTAAAGATAAAGTTAAAGATTAGTTATTAAACTGGCGGAAGGATTTGGTGCCTGGTGGATTTCAACAGGAGGACATTTCTCTATCTCACGAAGGTTATTGACATTGGAATAGATACTTTGGAATTCATGAGAATGAAATATGGGTTAAAGTATGAAAGCTAGGTTTGTACATCTGTGAAAATATAAGATTACGTTGCAAGCCAACTGGTATGCAAGCCAACTGGTATTTAAGATGGAAAATGATTTGATACTCATATATGCATCCCATTATTAAACCCTGAGAATGGTTAGAACTCATGTTCTAAACGTAGGTACATTTATATTAGGAACAGCATTTGTCCACTCAGTCCCTTGAGCCTGCTCTGAAATTCAACTGGATCATGGCTGATGTAATTGTAACATCAACTCCATTATTATGCCCGCCTGCAGTCAACCTTCACCCTCTAGATAGAGGGAAAATTAGTACTTCCAGTTGGTAAGAACAGTAGAGAAAAAGATTGAGCGAGACTACGTGAGGTGATGGCATTTTGTCCTTGCACAAAATTAGTGAAAGTTAAAGCTGTTAATTGAAAATCTAAAAACTGAGATGGAAGGATTTTGGTTACTTCAGGTGATAAGTGTTAAGTCAAGTGATAAGTGGGGTTAACGTACAGATCAGCAATGATCGACTTGAGACAAGATCTGGGGTCTGAAATAATGTCTTTCTCCGGTTTAAATGTGGCTTTCTCAAAGTTGGCTGGAGGTTAAGAGATCCTTCTCAAAGTCTTGGTTCTTGGTTCTTGGTCCTCCAAAATATTCCAAATGGAATTTAAAATGGAGGTGGTGGAGGGAGGACTTAAGCCAGAGAGGGTTATTGGGAAGAAAGAGCTACCTTAAATTTAGTTGTATCTGGTTGGGTAACTATGGTAGGGTGAAGACTATTCCATGCTTTAATTGTGCGGGGGAAGAACGAATTGCTGTAGACAACTGTCTTGGTAGCTGGAATCTCAAATTGGATTGAATGCCCTCGTCTGCTCCTAATTGGTTTGGGTTTAGTGTAGGTCTATGTCGAGCTGACCATTTAACATTTTGTAAAAACAGATCAAACAGTGAGCTTCATGTTCTCTCTCAAGCTCTGTCTTCCAAGATGGTTCAGCCAGCAGAGCTGTTTTTCGTGGATTCTAACAACTTATTGAATCACATTTAGAAACATAGAAACATAGAAACATAGAAAATAGGTGCAGGAGTAGGCCATTCGGCCCTTCGAGCCTGCACCACCATTCAATATGATCATGGCTGATCATCCAACTCAGTATCCCGTACCTGCCTTCTCTCCATACCCCCTGATCCCTTTAGCCACAAGGGCCACATCTAACTCCCTCTTAAATATAGCCAATGAACTGGCCATAACTACGTTCTGTGGCAGAGAATTCCAGAGATTCACCACTCTCTGTGTGAAAAATGTTTTCCTCATCTCGGTCCTAAAAGATTTCCCCCTTATCCTTAAACTGTGACCCCTTGTTCTGGACTTCCCCAACATCGGGAACAATCTTCCTGCATCTAGCCTATCCAACCCCTTAAGAATTTTGTAAGTTTCTATAAGATCCCCCCTCAATCTTCTAAATTCTAGCGTGTACAAGCCGAGTCTATCCAGTCTTTCTTCATATGAAAGTCCTGACATCCCAGGACTTTCATAGCATCCTCCTCACAGTTCACACTGCCACCCAGCTTTGTGTCATCTGCAAATTTGCTAATGTTACTTTGAATCCTTTCATCTAAATCATTGATGTACAATTGATGTACAAGTCCAATTGAAGAAGACTTTCTGTGCAGTATTTGCCACCTCCTGTACTGGTTAACCAACACATATCAATCTATCTACTTCTTTTTTCTCTTCCATCTCTTTTATCACTTTGCTGGATATTCAACTTCCTCCTTTGCTCCTAGTGCTCTCTTGTGTGCCTGAGTTTACCGCCCACTTCTCAATTTCCCCTATTTCTTTATTTGTTTCTGGCAATAGAACAGGGGGAAGCAATATCTTTAGGACTACAGTGGAGTGAATGGATTACTTGTGGAGGAAGGAACTGCAGATGCTGGTGTACACCAAAGATAGACACAAAATGCTGGAGTAATTCAGTGGGACAGGCAGCATCTCCAGAGAGAAGGAATGGATGACCCTTTCTATCCTGGGCTTCCTCCACTGCCAGAGTGAGGCTCATTGCAAATTGGAGAATCAACATCTTACAACCCAGCGATATGAATATTGATTTCTCTAACTTCAAGTAACCTTGCTTTCCCTCTTTCTCCATCCCTCCCCCATCCAAGTTCTCCGACAAGTTTCATTGCCCTCCTGATTAAATATTTCTGATTGTATACCTCGTTGTCACCTTCCCCTCAGCTAACAATATACCATTCTATATTTTCTTGTACATCGTCCCCTTTGATCTGTGTTTTCACACCGTACCCTTCCATATCTCTATGTCTCCCTCTCCCCTGACTCTCAGTCTGAAGATGGTTCTTGACCCGAGACATCACCCATTCCTTCTCCAGATATGCTGTTAGTCCTGCTGGGTTACTACAGCATTTTGTGTCTATCTTTGAATGTATTACTTAATCTATATCTCTCTTCAAAGGTTCAATCAACCGTATTGCACACACAGTGTAATTTCTCATGAATAAAATGGCTAACGGCATGTCAGCTCTTTTAGACTTAAGAGATTCAGCACAGAAACAGGCCCTCTGGGCCACCGAGTCCCAGCCTACTAGCGATCCCCAGACACCAGCACTATCTTACGCACAAGGGACAATTTACAATTTTACTGAAGCCAATTAACCTACAAATCTATAAGTCTTTGGAGTGTGGGACTGAAACGGAGCACCCGGAGAAAACCCATGGGATCACAGTGAGAACATACAAACTATGTACAGACAGCACCCATAGCCAGGATCAAACCCGGGTCTCTGGTGATCTGGCAGCAACTCCATGAGAATGAGAATGAGGATAAACTGATTTAATTAGCATACAGTTAGTCACAATTTGCATTCGTATAGCATCTTTAACATCTATATCTTCTATATTACTAAAAGTCTGTTCTTGACCGGTTTTGGCCATCTGTGCTGCGATTTCCGAGAGAACGCCGCCACCTGCTGCCGTCATTTTTGGCCACCCTGCTCAGAGCCCCACTGCGCCGCATGTATGCTGAGGATTTTTCCCGTCGATTTAAAATGACAGAGATATTAATGTTTTTACAAAATTCTCCATTCTCTCTGCTGCCCCCGCTGGCGGCAGGGGGGAGGGACTATAAAACCAGGAAGTAGTGTGCCACACAGTCTCTTCAAGATGGAGGAAGGCAGAGGGTCACGTTTCTCTGAGCTGTGAATAAAACTGAACACATGTCTACTCAAATGTAAGTGCCCTTAGTGGTTCTAGTGCCCTTAAGTGCCCCTAGTGTGTCTATTGGTTCTAAAGCTTGCAAAAAATGTCTATTGGTTCTAAAGCTTGCAAAACAATGTCTATTGGTTCTAAAGCTTGCAAGAAATGTCTATTGGTTCTAAAGCTTGCAAAAAAATGTCTCTATTGGTTCTAAAGCTTGCAAAAAATATGTCTATTGGTTCTAAAGCTTGCAAAAATATGTCTATTGGTTCTAAAGCTTGCACAAATATGTCTATTGGTTCTAAAGCTTGCAAAAAAAAGTCTATTGGTTCTAAAGCTTGCAAAAAATGTCGATTGGTTCTAAAGCTTGCAAAAAAATGTTTATTGGTTCTAAAGCTTGCAAAAAAATGACTATTGGTTCTAAAGCTTGTATAAAATGTCTATTGGTTCTAAAGCTTGCAAACAAATATGTCTATTGGTTCTCAAGCTTACAAAAAAATGTCTATTGGTTCTAAAGCTTGCAAAAAGTGTCTATTGGTTCTAAAGCTTGCAAAAAAATGTCTATTGGTTCTAAAATGGTTCATACTAGCGCTCCAGTAAGCGCCTCCCCCCTTCCCCTGGTTGGCTTGGCTTGGGTGTGTCTTGAAATTGAAAGGCACTACTTACTGCAAATGGAGGCATGAAGTTGAAAGGCACTACTTACTGCAAATGGTGGCTTGGGAGCTTTGGCTTGAAGTTGAAAGGCACTATTACTGCAAATGGTGCCTGGGTGTGGCTTGAAGTTGAAAGACACCACTTACTGGAAATGGTGGCATGAAGTTGAAAGGCACTACTTACTGCAAATGGTGGATTGGGAACTTTGACGAAGTTGAAAGGCACTACTTACTGCAAATGATGGCTTGGGTGTAGCTTGGGTGTGGCTTGAAGTTGAAAGGCACTACTTACTGCAAATGGGGGCGTGGGAGTTTTGAAGTTGAAAGGCACTACTTCCTGCAAATGATGGCTTGGGTATGGCTTGAAGTTGAAAGACACCACTTACTGCAAATGGTGGCATGAAGTTGAAAGTCACTACTTACTGCAAATTGTGGCTTGAAGTTGAAAGGCACTATTTACTGCAAATGGTGACATGAGGTTGACAGGTACTACTTACTGCAAATGGTGGCTTGGGTGCTTTGGCTTTAAGTTGAAAGGCACTACTTACTGCAAATTTTAGCTTGGGTGCTTTGGCATTAAGTTGAAAGGCACTGCAAATGGTGGCATGAAGTTGAAAGGCACTACTTACTGCAAGTGGTGACTTGGGAGCTTTAGTTTGAAGTTGAAAGGCACTACTTACTGCAAATGGTGCCTTGGGAGTTTTGAAGTTGAAAGGCACTACTTCCTGCAAATGATGGCTTGGGTATGGCTTGAAGTTGAAAGACACCACTTACTGCAAATGGTGGCATGAAGTGGAAAGGCACTACTTACTGCAAATGGTGGCTTGGGAGCTTTGGCTTGAAGTTGAAAGGCACTACTTACTGCAAATGGTGGCTTGGCTGCTTTGGCTTGAAGTTGAAAGGCGCTACTTACTGCAAATGGTGGATTGGTTGCTTTGGCTTGAAGTTGAAAGGCACTACTTACTGCAAATGGTGGCATGAGGTTGACAGGCACTACTTACTGCAAATGGTGGCTTGGGTGCATTGGCTTGAAGTTGAAAGGCACTACATACTGCAAATGGCGGCGGGTGCATTGGCTTGAAGTTGAAAGGCACTATTTACTGCTAATGGCGGCTTGGTTGCTTTGACTTGAAGTTGAAAGGCACCTCTTACTGCTAATGGTGGCTTTGGTGTGGTTTGAAGTTGAAAGCCACTACTTACTGCAAATGGTGGCGTGGGTGCATTGGCTTGAAGTTGAAAGGCACCACTTACTGCAAATGGTGGCATGAAGTTCAAATGCACTACTTACTGCAAATGGTGGCTTGGGTGCTTTGGCTTGAAGTTAAAAGGCACTACTGTAAATGCACTTACTTCCTGTTTGCACTGTATATTGATTTTAGATAAAACGCTACCACTTACGGCTGTGATTTTTGGCCATCTTACTCAGTCCCCCTCCGCTGAGCAGATGCAGAGAATTCTTCCCAACAGTGAAAAATAAAAGTGTTATTAGTTTTTTTTTAAATGTTGAGAATCTCTCTCCTGTCAATCACTCCATGAAAGCCACACCTTTTCCGGTGGGGGGGGGGAGTGGTTATAAAACCCGGAAATGTGGGTGTGACTCAGTCTCTGCAAGATGGAGGAGGGAGAGGTCACGATTTGCTGTCTTTAGTGGCTTTGCACCCTACTTCAAATGGTATGAAACTGCACTTGAATTTGGTGGCCTTGCACCCTGCTAGAAGTGGTAAGAAACTGCACTTGAATTTGGTGGCCTTATACCCTGGATTAGCCGTGAGTCAACTACCAGCCCACCAGCCGTGAGTGAGTTGCCAGCACAACAGGCTTGATTGACTGAGACGCCAGCCCAAGAATCCATTTGGCGCACAATTTGCATATTAGCCCTCTGGAAACCAGTCCCTTCAGCCCACAACACCCATACTAGTGCTCCAGAAAGCCCCCCCCCCCCCCCTCAACTGGCCACCAATATTAGAATTGGTGGAGAGGTGGAATATTGCGTTGGATGACCAGCCCTCCTGTGTGATGCTGGGACCCAACGGGTCCCAATTAGTCTAGTATATATATATATATATATTCCTTCTCTCCAGAGGTGCTGCCTGTCCCACTTAGTTACTCCAGCATTTTGTGTCTACCTTCAATTTTGTGTCCCACTTAGTCTAGTATATATATAAAACTGTGTGGCTGCCAGCTGGCTGTGTGTGTTTCTGTCTGACTTGAGGCTGCCAGCCTTTGATTCGTTGCTACGCCAACACCCGACCCAGAAACGCCCTGATATTTTCCATTTCGGTAGAGATTTCACTTTTCATTCCAAGTATCCACTCCTCATTAAATTTTGTTGTGTTTATGTACACTTTTTTAATCAAATCCTTCTCCACCCCCCCCCCCCCACCCACTCACTCATTTTGTCGCCTCCTGCTGGCCAGCGACCATAACGGCTGCTGGCGCCCGCATCTCGCCTCAAAGACGCCATTTAAAAACAGCCGCACTGCTGATTCCTGAGCCGCTTGAGTTGGAGGACCACGTCTCCCGTGGGGGCTACGGGTAGGGAACGGCTGCGTTGGGGGAGCAGACCCAACGGGTCTGCACTTGGTCTAGTTATATATAAAACGCCCCAACACTATCCACAAAAATATTATAAGGATAGAAAAGCTGCAGCAATAAATTTATGTGGAGTATATGGTTGGAACTGTAATGTCGAATTCTACAGACTCATTTTTAACACTGCAATTCAATCCTTTTGAGGCTACTCCAAAGAGTTCTTCTGCAGTTGTATAGGGTTCTGGTGAGACCACATCTGGAGTATTGTGTACAGTTTTGGTCTCCTAATTTGAGGAAGGACATCCTTGTGATTGAGGCAGTAGGTTCACGAGATTGATCCCCTGGATGGCGGGACTGTCATATGAGGAAAGATTGAAAAGACTAGGCTCGTATTCACTGGAGTTTAGAAGGATGAGGGGGTTCTTATAGAAACATATAATATTATAAAAGGACTGGACAAGCTCGATGCAGGAAAAATGTTCCCAATGTTGGGCGAGTCCAGAACCAGGGGCCACAGTCTTAGAATAAATGGGAGGTCATTTAAGACTGAGGTGAGAAAAAACTTTTTCACCCAGAGAGTTGTGAATTTATGGAATTCCCTGCCACAGAGGGCAGTGGAGGCCAAATCACTGGATGGATTTAAGAGAGAGTTAGATAGAGCTCTAGGGGCTAGTGGAATCAAGGGATATGGGGAGAAGGCAGGCATGGGTTATTGTTAGGGGACGATCAGCCATGATCACAATGAATGGCGGTGCTGGCTCGAAGGGCCGAATGGCCTCCTCCTGCACCTATTTTCTATGTTTCTATGAGTTGTCAATCATTATGGAATCCTGACTTTGGATACAGTGCATTTAGTAATGTGTTTGCCTCAGTAAAGTCAGAGGAAACAGCATTCTCACTGTTAGCTTGGGCATATATGCACATGCTACAGTTAATGTTAGCCAAGCATCCATCTGTGTGGAAGAATAGCCACGACATCGCTTGTGTTCTGGATAAAAATAAGTGCTGTTATGATTTATTTTGCACTGCTTTATCAAAAGGGCTAAACAGATGATCTGTTAATGAGATAAATATTCTGTGATTTTGGACCCGGTAGGATGAAGATGCTGCAATCCAGAATGACAAACAATTACGTCTATAAAATGATGAGATTTCACAATCGTGGAATTTCTGTGACTTTAAGGCACAGAAAGTCGGAAAGAAGACAGTCAG
This sequence comes from Amblyraja radiata, assembly GCF_010909765.2. Lineage (NCBI taxonomy): Eukaryota > Metazoa > Chordata > Chondrichthyes > Rajiformes > Rajidae > Amblyraja > Amblyraja radiata. The sequence goes on along the minus strand of NC_045957.1, from coordinate 149,209,479 downwards.
AAATTTTTTTCAGGGCATACCTTCATAGTCAGACAATGGAAATGTGCTGGGCAGGTTTTTTCTTTTACATGGAGTGGTGGGTGCCTGGAACATGTTGCCAGGAATGGTGTTATTGGCAGATACGATAGTGATATTTAAGAAGCTTTAGATAGGCACATGGACATGGAGGGATATTGATCACATGTAGGCAAAGGAGATTAATCCATTTTAGCATCATGGGATGTCAGGACTTTCATATGAAGAAAGACTGGATAGACTCGGTTTGTACTCGCTAGAATTTAGAAGATTGAGGGGGGATTTTATAGAAACTTACAAAATTCTTAAGGGGTTGGACAGGCTAGATGCAGGAAGATTGTTCCCGATGTTGGGGAAGTCCAGAACAAGGGGTCACAGTTTAAGGATAACGGGGAAGTCTTTTAGGACCGAGATGAGAAACAATTTTTTCACACAGAGAGTGGTGAATCTGTGGAACTCTCTGCCACAGAAAGTAGTTGAGGCCAGTTCATTGGCTATATTTAAGAGGGAGTTAGGTGTGGCCCTTGTGGCTAAAGAGATCAGGGGGTATTGAGAGAAGGCAGGTACAGGATACTGAGTTGGATGATCAGCCATGATCATATTGAATGGTGGTGCAGGCTCGAAGGGCCGAATGGCCTACTCCTGCACCTATTTTCTATGAATCTATGTTCAGTATGGACATTGTGGGCTGAGGCTGTGTCCCTGTGCCCGTACTGTTCAATCTTCCGAGTCCCCACAGCAGATTGTTTCCTGCATTTTGATAACTTTTCCCCCATCATTATTCATTGTGACAATACCTGACTGATATGAAGGCGAAGGAATACAGGCAACTGATTGATGAAATCCATGGATACAACATGGTAGTGAACCGCAGAGGTGAAAGCAAGAAGTGAAAACACACAGTGGAAAACTAATTGCATCGTGAGCAATCTGAGAGATTGGAGTTCGTGTCCAGGGTCATGGCATAGTCCGTAACTTCACTATGTGAAGATGCTGGATAGATTTATTGCTGATTGGTTCAGTAGATTTCGCCACACAAACCATGCAGAGAATGAACTGGCATGAAAAGAATTGAGGATGGCAGAGATGAATAACATGAAGCAGAAGCAAGGGAGAAAATTATATTGGGTATTGGTTTCTATTAGACAGAGTTTCAAAGTGATGATCTTGAACCTTCTTGCAATGTCATGCATTTATTTAGCAGATGTTACATTTCAATTGAACATTATTTGTGCTTTGTCCTCAGTCCAGAGCACAGGGGAGAGCTTAAGAATAAGGCGAGACATGAAATCTTTCCAGCTGCTTTATGTCACTTGATCATAGGAGTCATTTTTTCTGAAACAGGATTGGAAAGAGGAAGTGCAGCAAAGTTATTATCTGCATCCTTTTAAGATGTCATTATTATGTACCCACGTCCTCAACCCAACCTCAATCATGTCTCTACACCTCTGCTTCAGATTCCCCATTCTCTCTTGTCACAGTTCAGTGAAACCTGGGGTCACCATACTGCCATACGAATAAAAAAAATAACAAAACACGATAGTATTTTAACATAAACATCCCCTGCACAGCGGAATCAAAGTTTCCCACTGTGAGGGATGGCCCAAAGATCAGTCATCCTCCTCTTTGGCGTTCTTTGATGTACACCCGTGGTCGGGGCCTCCCGAGCCCACCACCGCCCTCCGCAGTCGCCGCTACAGGTGGCCTGATGCTCAGGCCCTCTCGCCGGGATGATGGAACTCCAACGTTGGAACGGGAGAACAATCTCAGCGGCTTGGACCTCCGAATCGGCCACTTCCTACCGGAGTCAGCGGCTCCCGAAGTCCACAGGCCGAGCGGAGACCTTGGCAAAGGGCCCCAGGGCACCGCGATGTTGAAGTCAGTGCAGTCACTGGAAGCTCTTCAAACCACAGCCCCACGGCAAGCCCAGCACACCGGAGCTTCAAACGGCGATCCCAGGTAAGGCATCGCCCGCTCCGCGATGTATCCAGCGCTGCGCCGCCGCCGCTGGAGCTCTGGTCCGGTCCCCGGCAGGAAAGGCCGCGCCAATCCAGTTGGTAGACCGCGAGGAGGGGGGCGAGGACGCGACTCGGAGAATAGTCGCACCCTCGCCAGGAGGCGACTGGGAGACGGGTTCCCCCTTAACCTACCCCCTCCCCCACATAGAAAAACTAAAGAAACCTCCTCAACATACTTTTAAACAAAATTATAAATAAAAAAAAGATGGAAACAGTTGCTTCTTGAGTCGGAGGTTGAAGGTCAAGTCCCTCCCTGGGAATGTGAGCACCAACACTACTCTGAATCTGCCACAGTCAGGGTGAGGGAACATTGTAACAAGAATGCATCTGTCTGATGAATTGTGGCCTCGTCTGTGCTTTGGTATATGCCGGAGATTAAACTATTTTCAAGAAGAACATAGGAGTCCCACCTGTGTACCGATTATTTGTTTTACTTTAAAATCTCCTGCTTGTATCTTCCTGTGCTCAAATCTTAGTTGAGTTTAGAGATACAGCACGGAAACAGGCCCTTCAGCCCACCCAGTCCATACTGACCAGCCATCCCCGCACCTTAACAACTGACTATATCAACTGATTATATTGTGATTTTGACTATAAAATACTTTATGGGATGGAATATATTTAATGCCCGAGATAAATGAACAACTACAATAAAACTGGTTCCTTCTTTCATCCCCTGGGTCAAAATGATAACAATAATTTTCTGATAGAAAAAGATCTGTTATATGAAATATTTCAAAACCAATTGAAAGGTATGATTCTTATTACATTATTTATTAACATTATTTTATAAGACCTTAAAACCTCTGAATATTGTTTCTGTATTCAAATGAGACAAGTAGCAGTTTAACCCTTTAAATCTGCTCTGCATCCCAAGGCATCTGCAAATTGACGTTTGTTGATGTGATCTATACCTTGCTTCTATTCTTAATGCCCCACTTTCAAAGTGAAAAGAAAGTCATCTGTTTGTAGATGGCGCACATGATTGAACAAAATTGCATATTTTGAGAGCTTGGTAGGATGTTCAGCAATCAAAGCACTAGAATTCAGATTGTTTCAATCTTAATGCAGTCGGACCTCAAAGAGCTAATTCACCAGGGTAACATCATAAGACCTTTATTATGAGGAAAACTGGCATCAGCTTATGGAGTCTAAAGAGGTTCCATAAATTATTCTCAACCTTACCACATCTATAGTCAGGCAGCTGTATAGCAGGAATTGCTGCAGCAGTCGGTGAATCTAATTCACTATTCAGTTACTTCAGCCAATGACTACTGTACAGAAATGCAAATCATTCTCCTGGGCTTTTTTCAGATGAACCCTCTCTTCACAACACACACACACACACACACACACACATTTGCTTCGATGATAAATGAATGTCTCTTTGAGATACTGACAATAGATGTATCCATTTGGTTGGGATGTGGCAATAGTTATTTTAATGTATTATTGATGTAAGTGTATTGAGCTTCACTGGTACACTTAAAATAGTCATAATTAGTCACATTCTATCCGAATCTCCTTTTCTAAGATGCAGAATTATCTTTGTTAATGGGACGTCCAATCCTTGACCTTGATTAACAGTCCCACTGCACAATCTAGACTTTTCCATAATCCCCATTTATCCAAATAGCAGAAAAATACTGACTAGAAAAGAGAAATCCACCAAGTCTTTGAGAGGTTGACTATGGTACATATCAACTCTTACCTCAACAAGAGCTTCGACCCATTACAGCTTGCCTACCGTCACACCAGGTCATCGGAGGATGCGATCTCGCTGGCTCTCCACACACAGAACTTTTATTTTCTCATGAGAGGAATAAATCGGGTAGATTCACAGAATCTCTTGGCCAGAGTAGGGGAATTGAGGACCAGAGGACATAGGTTCAAGGTGAAGGGGAAAAGATAATAGCAATCTGAGGGGTAACTTTTTCACACAAAGGGTGATGAATGTATGGAACAAGCTGCCAGAGGAGGTAGTTGAGGCTGGGACTACCCCAATATTTAAGAAACAGTTAGACAGGTACATGGATAGGACAAGTTTGGAGGGATTTGGATCAAACACAGGCAGGAGAGACAAATGTAACTGGGACATGTTGGCCAGTGTGGGCAAGTTGGGCAACATGCCAGTTTCCACACTCTTTGATTCATTGATTATATTGTTTACAGTGTACTGTGTTTACATATTCTGTTGAGCTGCTGCAAGTAAGAATCTCATTGTTCTACCTAGGACATATGACAATAAAACACTCTTGACTCTTGAAGTCAGGGAACAAGTCCAGGCGACTGAAGTGAAAGCTAATTCGAGCACTTCTGACAACCAGGGACAAAGTTCCACCACAACAACAAAGCGCACGGGGCTATCCAGTTCACTGCTCTTAAATAAATAAGTTGAATCAGGCATAGCAAATTTGAGGTCATAAAGTGAGTTTTATTTATGCATTCACAGGGGGTGGGTATTGCTGAATCGGCCAGCATTTGTCCTTCTGGTAATGGTTCCTGACTGAATAGTTCCCAGCTTCTTCAGAATGCAGTTAAGAATCAAGTATATTGTTGTGATTCTGGAATCACATATTGGGTCAGGCAGGTCAGGATGAAGTGATCTCTTGGACGTTAGTGAATGTCATAAGATTTTATTGTGCCTGTGGAAGCCAAGTCAATGGATATTTTTTAAGGTAGAGATAGATACCTCGGTACAATCAACTAACCTAAACAAGCTAAACAAAAATTAGTTATATTCTTAATTAGCACGGGTGTCATGGGGTTATGGGGAGAAGGCAGGAGAATGGGGTTTGGAGGGAAAGATAGATCAGCCATGATTGAATGGCGGAGTAGGCTTGATGGGCCGAATGGCCTAATTCTGCTCCTATCACTTGTGAACTTCCGAACCTATGATAACTAGAAGGTTTCAAAGTGACAGTTACAGATAGTAGCTATATACTCTAGGTCATTTTACCTGTGTACTTCAAATCAAATTCCCCCATCCGTCATGTTGGGATTCAAACTCATCTCTCTGGACCCATAATCCAAGTTGCTAGTCCAGGAACCTCCTGTGGGTGATGTAGAGGTACTGCAGATAATACAGCTGTCTCAAATCTCCACCAAACCTGGTTTGATTATGAGCTATCTTTGTGCTATCTTTGTGGAGTTTGCATATTATCCTTGTGACTCCGTGTGGGATTTCCTCCGGGTGCTCGTGTTTCAATCTTCATCCCAAAGACATGCTGGATGTTCGGTGAAACCTGTTACCTGAAACCTATGCCTTACGTTTAGCTTGGTTTAGTTTAGAGATACAGCGCGGAAACAGGCCCTTCGGCCCACCGAGTCTGCACCGACCAGTGAATTTAACATTATCCGACACACACTAGGGACAATTTACATTTATACCAAACCAATAAACCTACACACTTGTATGTCTTTGGAGTGTGGGAGGAAACGGAAGATTTCAGAGAAACCCCATGTAGGTCACGGGGAGAATGCACAAACTCAATATAGACAAGCCCCTGGGGTCAGGATCGAACCCGGGTCTCGGGCACTGTGAGGCTGCAACTCTGCTGCTGTACCACTGTTCCACACCAAACATTAAGTTTGGAATGATCATCTTTGTGATGCAGCTCTTCCTATTTCTCACGTAGCCTTGCCTTTATAACTTCTCCAACGCTGCAAACCTTCCAATCTGCACTCTTTGGATCCCCAAATTTACCCCACCCCCAATCAGCAGCACTGCTTTCAACTTTCCCACCCCCCCCCCCCCCGGCCAAGAATCCCCCCAGCCAAAATCCCCTTGCCACAAAGATGCCTGTCAAAGTCTTTCTGATCAACCTTTTAGGCAAATGTTCATCTCACTCGCAACGTTTAAAAAACATTTAGACAGGTACACGGATTGGAAATGTTTAGAGAGGCAGCTGTGACTAGTGTGGATGGGACATGTTGGTCAGTGGAGGCAAGTTTGGCTGAAGGGCCTGTTTCCACACTCTATGACTCTCTTGCATTTGATTATGATTCAGTGAAGCATCTTATGACTTTTACTATATTCAAAATAATGCATAAATGTAAATTTTTGTTAATAATAGATGTATTGAACATTCTTACCCAAGATGAATGTTTTTTCTTGAAATCAAATTATACCTTCTCGTTTGCACTTTTTCCTGGAAATGTGATTAAATGAACAATAAAAACAGTAAGAGTTTCTATTCACTGGACAACATTAATATTAAAATGCAGCCCGAGGTGATACTTAGTTTGATGTAAGAATCAAACGAGAATCTTGCAGAATAGGGGACAGTGGACAGTAGAATTTGTTAAGATGATTGAAAGATCTATCCTGTACCCAGCGCACTGATCCAAGTGCAAATGTAAATTCTAAGGCCAACGAAGCACTGGGAGCTCTGCATGACGCCATCAGTGAGTTCCAGACCAAATATCCTGATAGCTTCATTGTGGTGGCTGGGGATTTTAATCACACCAGCCTTAAGACTGTGCTCTCAAAATTCAAGCAATATGTGGATTTTGAGACCAGGGGAGAGAACATCTTGGACTTGGTTTACACCAACACCCCAGAGGCTTACAAGGCAGCCCCACACCCTCACCTGGGCCACTCGGACCACATTTCAGTGTTTTTAACACCAGCCTACAGACCTCTGCAAAAACAAGTCAGAGCGGAGAGAAAACACACCAGGGTCTGGCCAGAGGGAGCAGCCTCAGCACTGCAGGATTGCTTCCTGCACACTGACTGGGATGTGTTCAGGACAGCAGCAACCTATGATGACCTCATCAACATCGAGGAGTACGCAGAGACTGTAACCAGCTACATTGCCAAGTGCACCGAGGATGTCACTATCATGAAAAGCTTCACTGCACGTGAAAACGAAAAACCATGGATGACAGCAGAGGTGCGCTCGCTGCTGAGGGCTCGTGATGCAGCCTACAGAGCCGGTAACACAGCCGCTCTTCGATCTACCAGGACTGCACTGGAAAAAGGAATCAGGGCAGCGAAATGTGCCTACGTGGGGAAAATCCAGGGACACCTCTGACACAGGAGACACCAGGGGGATGTGGAAGGGAATCCAAACACTGACGGGGTACAAGGCAAGGCAGCAGGTAACCGACACGGACACTACTCTCCCAGATGAACTGAACAACTTCTTTGCACGTTTTGATGCAGCAAACACCACACCCAAGGGGAGAGCCAGCCCCTGCTTACAAACCGGCCAGCCAGTCCTGACCATAGACTCAATGGACACACGGAGAATCCTGTCTAAGGTCAACCCGTGGAAAGCAGTCGGACCCGACAACATCCCAGGACGTGTGCTCAAGGAATGTGCTGAGGAGTTAGCAGATGTGCTAACAGACATCTTTAACATCTCCCTTAGTCAAGCCATTGTCCCCACATGCCTCAAAACTTCCACAATAATCCCCATAGCGAAGAAACCAGTGGTTGCCTGCCTAAATGACTACCGCCCTGTCGCCCTGACCCCAATAATAATGAAGTGTTTTGAACGCCTGGTGAAACCCCACATTACTGCCAGCCTCCCCTCATCGTTAGACCCCCTCCAGTTTGCCTATCGCCCCAACCGTTCTACAGATGATGCCATCTCTACCACGCTGCACACAGTACTCACGCATCTGGAAAACAAAAACACATACGCCAGAATCCTGTACATTGACTTCAGCTCAGCGTTTAACACCATCATCCCACAGAGACTTGTGGAGAAACTAACCCTGCTGGGCCTCAACACCACCCTGTGTCACTGGATCTTGGACTTTCTGACAGAGACCGCAGTCAGTCCGTGTTGGCAAGAACACCTCAGGCTCGATCACGCTGAGCACCGGCTCCCCTCAAGGCTGTGTGCTCAGCCAGCTGTTGTTCACATTGCTCACACATGACTGTGCTGCCAGATTCAGGGACAATAAGATCATAAAATTCGCGGATGACACAACAGTGGTGGGACTCATCAGCGGAGATGACGAATCAATGTACAGGGAGGAAGTAAAACAACTAGTGGACTGGTGCGGCAAAAATAATCTAGAATTAAATGTCGACAAAACGAAGGAGATGGTTGTCGACTTCAGGAGGGCGCAGCCAAAGCATACACCCCTCAACATCAGTGGCACTACAGTGGAGAGAGTGGAGAGCATAAAGTTCCAAAATGTGTGCAAATTACAGACAGCCTCACCTGGTCCAGGAACACCACTGGGACCGTCAAACGGGCCCATCAGCGACTGCACTTCCTGAGGAAACTAAAACAGGCCTCACTCCCCACCAACATCCTCAGAACTTTCTACAGGGATACGGTGGAGTCTGTACTCACGTACTGCATAAATACGTGGTACTCCAACTGCAACTGCTCGGACAGGAAGGCTCTGCAGAGGGTAGTGAGGGGAGCAGAGAGGATCATTGGCGTCTCCCTACCCTCGGTACAAGAACTGTTCCAGAGCCGCTGTCTGAAAAAAGCTCAGAGAATTGCTAAGGACAAACTGCACCCCCTCCACATACACCTGGATCTCCTGCCATCAGGCAAGAGATACCGTAGCATCAAAGCTCGGACTACAAGACTGCTAAACAGCTTCCTACCACAGGCTGTGAGGCTGCTAAACAGTCACTCTGTACTCACAGTCACTTGATTCTGCGGCTGGCACGGACACTTTAATAACTGGCACTGGCCACTCAAATCAGCTGCCCCGGACATTTTATGATTGGTTTATTGTATTTTAACGTTGTGTTTTACCTGCTTTTAACTATTTATACTGTTCCATCAGGGACTGGATTGTTTTTAGTGTTATTATGTGTGAAATGTTTTAAATTTCATGTGCGATGCTCCGCTATTCCCTGGGAAACGTCTTTTCATTTTGCACTGTACACTGTTGCTTGCAAGATGACAATAAAGGTTGATTGATTGATTGATGCAATCATAAAGATAGTCCATCATTGCCTCGACTGCCTTAGAAGATTCAATATGTCAATGAATCCTCTCTTGGACGCCTACAGGTGTACAGTCGAGAGCATATTGTGTTATTGCATCACAGCCTGGTTTAGCAACTCGAATGCCCACGAACGAAGTAGATTGCAAAATGTTGAACACTGTCCAATCCATCACGGGTACCGACTTCCCCACCATCAAAGTGATCTACAGGAGACGCTGCCTCTAAGAGGCAGTCAGTATCATCATAAAGTCTATGCATTATTAATGTTTCTTTGTGTATTCCTAGATATATAACAAACAATAATAACTGAAATCATAATATACAACATAAAGCAGTATATATATATATATATATGTATATATGTATTTATATATATAAATATACACACACACACACAACATATATATACAAAATATATTGCTTTTTTGTTGTTTATTATATATATATACATTATAAATATATATATATATGTGTGTGTGTGTGTGTGTGTGTGTGTGTGTGTGTGTGTGTGTGTGTGTGTGTGTGTGTGTGTGTGTGTGTGTGTGTGTGTGTGTGCGCATAGTAACTCAGTGGGACAGGCAGCACCTCTGGAGAGAAGGAATATATCTATATTACTAAAAGTCTGTTCTTGACCGGTTTTGGCCATCTGTGCTGCGATTTCTGAGAGAACGCCGCCACCTACGGCCGTCATTTTTGGCCACCCTGCTCAGAGCCCCCCTCTGCCGCATGTGTGCTGAGGATTTTTCCCGTCGATTAAAAATGACAGATATATTAATGTTTTTACAAAATTCCCCATTCTCTCTGCTGCCCCTGCTGGCGGCAGGGGGGAGGGACTATAAAACCAGGAAGTGGTGTGCCACACAGTCTCTTCAAGATGGAGGAAGGCAGAGGGTCACATTTCTCTGAGCTGTCAATAACACTGAACACATGTTCACTCAAATGTAAGTGCCCTTAGTGGTTCTAAAATGCTTGCAGAATGTGTCTATTGATTCTAAAGCTTGCAAAAAAGTGTCTATTGGTTCTAAAGCTTGCAAAAAAATGTCTATTGGTTCTAAAGCTTGCAAAAAAATGTCTATTGGTTCCAAAGCTTTCAAAAAATGTCTATTGGTTCTAAAGCTTACAAAAAGTGTCTCTATTGGTTCTAAAGCTTGCAAAAAATGTCTATTGGTTCTAAAGCGTGCAAAAAAAAGTGTATATTGGTTCTAAAGCTTGCAAAAAATGTCTATTGGTTCTAAAGCTTGCAAAAAGTGTCTCTATTGGCTCTAAAGCTTGCAAAAAATGTCTATTGGTTCTAAAGCTTGCAAAAAAAAATGTCTATTGGTTCTAAAGCTTGCAAAATGTGTCTATTGGTTCTAAAGTTTGCAAAAAATGTCTATTGGTTCTAAAGCTTGCAAATAAACGTCTATTGGTTCTAAAGCTTGCAGAAAAAATGTCTATTGGTTCTAAAGCTTGCAAAAATATGTCTATTGGTTCTAAAGCTTGCAAAAATATGTCTATTGGTTCTAAAGCTGGCAAAATATGTCTATATTGGTTCTAAGCTTGCAAAAATATGTCTATTGGTTCTAAAACTTGCAAAATGTGTCTATTTGTTCTAAAGCTTGCAAAAAAATGTCTATTGGTTCTAAAGCTTGCAAATAAATGTCTATTGGTTCTAAAGCTTGCAGAAAAATGTCTATTGGTTCTAAAGCTTGCAAAAATATGTCTATTGGTTCTAAAGCTTGCAAAAATATGTCTATTGGTTCTAAAGCTGGCAAAATATGTCTCTATTGGTTCTAAGCTTGCAAAAATATGTCTATTGGTTCTAAAGCTTGCAAAAAAATGTCTATTGATTCTAAAGCTTGCAAAAATATGTCTATTGGTTCTAAAGCTTGCAAAAATATGTCTATAATAATAATATATCTTTTATTGTCATTGCACGTCAGTACAACGAGATTTAGTGTGCAGCTCCACTGATGTACAAGAAAGGTAAATAAATACAATACATAAATAAACAAGCTGAATTGATTGACGTGACCATCTGAGGGAGACTGTCCAAAGGGGGTGGGTGGGGGGGCACTCATTAGGGCCGGTTCAGAGCCGCTATAGCTCTTGGGATAAAACTGTTCCTGAGTCTGGAGGTTCGGGCGTAGAAGGCCTTGTAACGTCTGCTGGAGGGAAGTAGTTGAAACAGACCGTGGCAGGGGTGTGATGAGTCCTTATGGATGCTGAGGGCCTTCCGGAGGCACCGTGTGTGGTAGATGCCTTCCAAGGCTGGGAGCTCTGTCCCGATGATCCGCTGCACTCTGTTGACGACGCGCTGAAGAGCTCTCCTCTCCGCCTCCGTGCAGCTGAGATACCACACAGAGATGCCATACGTTAATATGTTCTCTGTGGTGCAGCGGTAGAACGTTGTCAGCAGCTGTTGGGGCAGACCAGTCTTTTTTAATGTCCTCAGGAAGAACAGTCGTTGCTGTGCCTTCTTGACCAGCGCGGCGGTGTTTGTGGACCATGTGAGGTCTTCTGAAATGTGAGTGCCCAGAAACTTAAAGCTGGACACTCTCTCCACACTTTCCCCATAAATGGAGATTGGGGCGTATTCTCCAGAATGGGACCTCCTGAAGTCAATAATCAGCTCCTTGGTCTTGGAGGTGTTTAGTGCCAAGTTGTTATTGGCGCACCAGTCCGCCAGGTTCTGCACCTCCGCTCTGTAGTTTGTTTCATCACCGTTGGTGATCAGCCCAATCACTGTTGTGTCGTCTGCAAACTTCACGATGGTGTTGGTGTCGAATGCAGGGACACAATCGTGAGTGAAGAGGGAGTAGAGCATGGGGCTTAGTACACAACCCTGTGGTGTGCCGGTGCTCAGGGTGATGGTGGAGGACAGGTGCGGGCCCAGTCTCACTGCCTGCAGTCGCTCCGTGAGGAAGTTCAGGATCCAAGCGCATATCGGTGAGCTGAGGCCTAGCTGCTGGAGTTTGGTGGTGAGCTTGGTGGGGATGACCGTATTGAATGCAGAGCTATAGTCAATGAAGAGCATCCTCACATACGTGCCCTGTCTGTCCAGGTGAGTCAGGACAGTGTGAAGGGCCAGAGAGATGGCATCCTCTGTCGATCTATTTGCCCTGTATGCAAATTGATGGGAGTCCAGTGAGGCAGGGATGCTGGATTTAATATGGGAGAGGACCAGCCTTTCGAAGCACTTCATGAGGATTGGAGTCAGGGCAACCGGCCGGTAGTCGTTGAGGTTGGTGATTTTGGACTTTTTCGGCACCGGCACTATGGTGGCTGTTTTCAGGCACTTGGGGACCGTTGCCAGAGATAGAGAGAGATTGAAGATTCTCGTGAATACCTCCGCCAGCTGTCCGGCACAGTCCTTTAATACTCTTCCCTGTACACCATCCGGGCCTGCAGCCTTGCGTGGATTGATCCTACGCAGAGCGCACTGTACCTCCTGAGTGCTCAGTGTTAAGGCCTGTCCCTCCGCTATGGCCGGGGTTATTCCACACCTGGTGGTGTTGCCAGTATCGAACCGGGCAAAGAAGGTGTTTAGTTTGTTGGCCAGTGTGATATCACCGTGGGGGCAGGCGGGGCTGCTCTTGTAGTCAGTGATGTCCCTGACACCCTGCCACATGCTTCTGGTGTCCGCGGTATTGAAGTGGTCTTCTACCCTTTGCCTGTGGATGACTTTGGCCTTTTTTATGCCTCTGTTCAGGTTCGACCTGGCCGCATTGTAAGCAGAAGTGTCCCTGGATTTAAAGGCGTTGTCTAAAGGTTCTAAAGCTGGCAAAAATATGTCTATTGGTTCTAAAGCGAATGGTGGCTTGGTTGCTTTGGTTTGAAGTTGAAAGGCACTACTTACTGCAAATGGTAGCTTGGGTGTGGCTTGAAGTTGAAAGACACCACTTACTGCAAATGGTGGCATGAAGTTGAAAGGCACTACTTACTGCAAATGGTGGCTTGGGAGCTTTGACTTGAAGTTGAAAGGCACTACTTACTGCAAATGATGGCTTGGGTGTGGCTTGAAGTTGAAAGGCACTACTTACTGCAGATGGTGGCTTGGGTGCAATGGCTTGAAGTTAAAATGCATTACTTACTGCAAATGGGGGCGTGGGTGCATTGGCTTGAAGTTGAAAGGCACTACTTACTGCAAATTGTGACGAAGTTGAAAGGCACTACTTACTGCAAATGGTGGCTTGGGTGCTTTGGCTTTAAATTGAAAGGCACTACTTACTGCAATTTGTAGCTTGGGTGCATTGGCATAAAGTTGAAAGGCATTACTTACTGCAAACGGTGACATGAAGTTGATAGGCGCTACTTACTGCAAATGGTGGCTTGGGAGCTTTGGTTTGAAGTTGAAAGGCACTACTTACTGCAAATGGTGGCTTGAGAGCATTGGCTTGAAGTTGAAAGGCACCACTTACTGCAAATGGTGGCATGAAGTTGAAATGCACTACTTACTGCAAATGGTGGCTTGGGTGCTTTGGCTTGAAGTTAAAAGGCACTACTGTAAATGCACTTACTTCCTGTTTGCACTGTATATTGATTTTAGATAAAACGCTACCACTTACGGCTGTGATTTTTGCCCATCTTACTCAGTCCCCCTCCGCTGAACAGGTGCAGAGAATTCTTCCCATCAATGAAAAATAAAAGTGTTATTAGTTTTTAAAAAATTGCTGAGAATCTCTCTCCTGTCAATCACTCCATGAAAGCCACACCTTTTCCGGTGGGGTGGGGGGGGGGGGGGGGGGAAGGGTTATAAAACCCGGAAATGTGGGTGAGGCTCAGTCTCTGCAAGATGGAGGAGGGAGAGGTCACGATTCGCTGTCTTTAGTGGCTTTGCACCCTACTTCAAATGGTATGAAACTGCACTTGAATTTGGTGGCCTTGCACCCTGCTAGAAGTGGTAAGAAACTGCACTTGAATTTGGTGGCCTTATACCCTGCTTGAAATAGAATTTCAAGGATTAGCCGTGAGTCAACTACCAGCCCACCAGCCGTGAGTGAGTGAGTTGCCAGCACAACAGGCTTGATTGACTGAGACGCCAGCCCAAGAATCCATTTGGCGCACAATTTGCATACTAGCCCTCTGGAAACCAGTCCCTTCAGCCCACAACACCCATACTAGGGCTCCAGAAAGCCCCCCCTCCCAACTGGCCACCAATATTAGAATTGGTGGAGAGGTGGAATATTGCGTTGGATGACCAGCCCTCCTGTGTGATGCTGGGACCCAACGGGTCCCACTTAGTCTAGTATATATATATATATATATATATATTCCTTCTCTCCAGAGGTGCTGCCTGTCCCACTGAATTACTCCAGCATTTTGTGTCTACCTTCAATTTAAACGAGCTTCTTCAGTTCTTTACAACACATATATAAACATAATACTCCGTAAACATCATAATAAACAACAAAAAAGGTCTGCTCCTACGCATGCAGAACATTTTGATGTTTATTACGATGTTTACAGTGTACTACATTTACATATCTGTTGTACTGCTGTAAGTTAGCATTTCCTTGTTCTGTTTCGGGACATACAGTGGCCTCCAGAATGTTTGGGACAAAGACCCATCATTTATTTATTTGCCTCTGTACACCACAGTTTGAGATTTGTAATAGAAAAAATCACATGTGGTTAAAGTGCACATTGTCAGATTTTATTAAAGGGCATTTGTTTTACATTTTGGTTTCACCATGTAGAAATTACAGCTGTGTTTGTACAAAGTCCCCCCCATTTCAGGGCACCATAATGTTTGGGACACATGGCTTCACAGGTGTTTGTAATTGCTCAGGTGTGTTTAAATGCCTCCTGAATGCAGGTATAAGAGAGCTCTCAGCATCTAGTCTTTCCTCCAGTCTTTCCATCACCTTTGGAAAGTTTTATTGCTGTTTATCAACATGAGGACCAAAGTTGTGCCAATGAAAGTCAAAGAAGCCATTATGAGACTGAGAAACGAGAATAAAATTGTTAGAGACATCAGCCGAACCTTAGGCTTTCCAAAATCAACTGTTTGGAACATCATTAAGAAGAAAGAGAGCACTGGTGAACTCACTAATCGCAAAGGAACTGGCAGGCCAAGGATGATCTCCACAGCTGATGACAGAATAATTCTCTCTCTAGTAAAGAAAAATCCCCAAACATCTGTCCGACAGATCAGAAACACTCTTCAGGAGTCAGGTGTGGATTTGTCAATGACCACTGTCCGCAGAAGACAAATAGGATGGCCAGGTTACAGTTTGCCAAGAAGTACTTAAGTGAGCAACCACAGTTCTGGAAAAAGGTCTTGTGGACAGATGAGATGAAGATTAACTTATATCAGAGTGATGGCAAGAGCAAAGTATGGAGGAGAGAAGGAACTGCCCAAGATTCAAAGCATACCACCTCATCTGTGGTAGGGGTGTTATCACATGTGGTTATAGTGCACATTGTCAGATTTTAATAAAGGCCATTTTTAAACATTTTGGTTTCACCATGTAGAAATTACAGCAGTGTTTATACATAGTCCCCTCAATTCAGGGCACCATAATGTTTGGGACACAGCAATGTCATGTAGATGAAAGTAGTTGTGTTTAGAATGACTGCTTGAAGTCTGCGATCCAGTTGCTGGGTGTCTTCTCTGGTGATGCTCTGCCAGGCCTGTTTTGCAGCCATCTTTAGCTTATGCTTATTTTAGGGGCTAGTCCCCTTCAGCTTTCTCTTCAGATTATAAAAGGCATGCTCAATTGGGTTCAGATCGGGTGATTGATTGGCCATTCAAGAATTTATCATTTTTTAGCTTTGAAAAACTCCTTTGTTGCTTTAGCAGTATATTTGGGATCATTGTCTTGCCGTAGAATGAACCGCCGGCCAATGAGTTTTGAGGCATTTGTTTGAACTTGAGCAGATAGGATGTGTCTATACACTTCAGAATTCATTTTGCTACTACCATCAGCAGTTAATTCCTAATTTCTCCCATCCCATAGGTTTAAGGTGAAGGGGAAAAGATTTAATAGGAATCTGAGGGGTAACTTTTTCACACAAAGGATGGTGGGTGTGTGGAACAAGCTGCCAGAGGAGGCGGTTGAGGCTGGGACTATCCCAACGTTTTAGAAACAGTTAGACAGGTACATGGATAGGACAGGTGTGGAGGGATATAGAACAGACACGGGCAGGTGGGACTTGTGTAGCTGGGACATGTTGGCAAGTTGGGCCGAAGGGCCTGTTTCCACACAGTATCACTCTATGACTCCATGAAAATGCAGTGCCAAAAATGTAGATGCTGGAAACTTGAAATTAAATACAAACATGCTAGAAACAGTGAAGTGTATATGTGGAGAGAGAAACTGAGTTAATATTTCAGATCAATGACTTTTCATCAGAATGAGAAACGATGAAGGCCAACGTCACATTATTTGTGAAATCAAGCATGTTTTAAGTTGCAGGGAAAGGGAGAGAAGAAGGGGAATGTATGTAATCAAATGGAGATGGGAAGTGTACTGGTATCAGGTGTGAAAGGTTGGTGAAGGTTTGATTGTGATCTGCCTAGTTGGGGATATAAATGGATGAATGGAAACACATTCAAAAAAATCAATGGACTATGACTAGAAGCAAAATTCTAACAATGCCAGAAATATTAAATAAAAACAAAATACTGGAAATACTCAATGTTTCGGCCCGAAACGTTGCCTATATCCTTCGCTCCATAGATGCTGCTGCACCCGCTGAGTTTCTCCAGCATTTTTGTGTACCTTCAGCCCTGCAAGTGTTAGACAATGATAATTGTCCACAAAGGAGAGTCTAACCACCTACCCTTCATGATTAGCAGTACTACAACTGCTAAATTGCAAACAATCCTCAACTTGGGGGGCTTAATTTAACCTAAAGCCTTGCTGAAATAACTTTATTAGGCTACACGAGTGAATCATGGCAGAATCTGATCATAGGAAGATGAGACTGAAGTTGTTGTTGCTCCACAAGGTATGTAGCTTTGTAATCTTCTGTTATGTAATCTTCTAAAGTCATTCATCATTAGTGCCTTAGGTGTTTACAAATAGGAACAAAACCCTCCTATTTGAGCAATGCCTTGCTGTGAGCATTTTGATGGTGTGCAAAGGCAAATTATTGAATAACCTCTTAAAAAACTCTCCACTCAAATAAATATTTCACAATGTTATGGATTTTAAGAATTTAATTTTGTTGAAGGTTTATTGATAATATTTCAGCTTCTTTATTGATCTCGTGTGAATGTTCTGGACTTTATTCTGTGCTCTGTAAAATGTTATTTCAAAATTGACCTTTTTATTTCCTGGTATGGCGTTGGTGAGCGTTCTTCAATGTTTGCCCTGCTTCAAGGCAGCACGGTTGTTGAACTTAAGAAATCTTGGGAATTAGCGCTGAACAGCAACGGATGTTGGAAAGAGTCGGGGTGGGGGGGAGGGAGGGGGGTGTCACAGAAGCAGTGGAGTCACTCCACACCACACCACAGATCACTTAGACTTTGTCAACTGATAGTTCTGAGTGGCCTACTGTGAGTAGCATCACTTTGCCTGTGGTTGCAATTTAAGGCCTATATCTGTATTATCAGAACTTATTATGTCTGAACTGAAAAAATCAATAATATTTAGTTTAAGAAGCACATATTTGCTTTTAGCATTTACTTTTTTGTTACATCTGTGTGAGTGTCAGCATTTGTGTACAAATGTATATGTATATACGCAGTCAAACAAAAGTGTGAGTGTATGTTATATTGCACAAAAATGACAGGGTCCTATAACTAAACCACATTTAGAAGCTCGCCTGTCAGAATATCCTAGATTAGAGAGCAACATAAAACAGTAAAAACAAAAGTGTTATTAGTGAAACAAAATAATGAATAAAATGTAGCTCTATCTTGGAGCTTACAAATTTTAAATGTGTGGATTACAATTAATAATAGGCAGACAATAGTTTCAGATGGTGTCATGTTGCAGGATGTTGTGACACAAGGGATGAAATACAGTGCTCTCCATAATGTTTGGGACAAAGACCCATTATTTATTTATTTGCCTCCGTACTCCACAATTTGAGATTTGTAATAGAATTTTTTTTTTTAATACATTTTGGCTTCATCATGTAGAAATTACAGCAGTGTTTACACATAGTCCCCCCTCCCTCCATTTCAAGGCACCATAATGTGTGGGACACATGGCTTCACAAGCATTTGTAATTGCTCAGGTGTGTTTAATTCTGACAAAGTGCACTTTAACCACGTGATTTTTTCTATTACAAATCTCAAATTGTGGAGTACAAAGGATAATAAATAAATGAAGGGTCTTTGTCCCAAACATTATGGAGGACACGTAGATGATGTAATTTAGAACGGAACATTAACGCTATTATTGAGCACTTTGAATTGAGTCATTAAATATGGGATTTGCAGTAAGAAGTCTGGAGCACAGCTGTTGCATTAATGTTTCATTAGCTTCCGTGATAAATGATATATTTTGATACTTAAGTCTGTAATGTCTGACATTCTAAGTTACCTATGTTCTCATTGTCTCCCTTTTCATTGTTTCTTTGCAAAATAAATATAGATTTTGCATAGATACAGACTAATGCTCAAATAATTTAATAGATGCAAAAAGCCACAGATTGCTTAAAAAATATTTGTATTTGTTGCAGTGTTAACATTTGAGAAACAAAATGGTAAATAAAATCTTTGAGATTAATCATGAGTTAAAAACTGAATGGAGACTATCAAAGTTTCTTCAGAAGATAGTGCTGGAGTAATTTCGCAGGACAGGCAGCACCTCTCGATTGAAGGAATGGGTGACGTTTCGGGGGGGAGTCAGGGGACAGGGAGACACAGAGATTAAATTAAATCAGGGGGACAGTCAGACTGGGCAGAGGGAGAGGGATGGAGAGAGAGGGAAAGCAACATTTCTTCATCTTAAAGGGCCTGTCACACTTGCATGCGTTTGGCGCGACCAAACGGAAGCGGAGTACACGCTAAGTACGCACTAAGTTCGCGCGTGATGTCATTTGCGTCATACTTACCAAGAAGCTGGGCAGGAGGCCGGCCGACTGAATTTGGGCGTCGCACAGCGTCAGGTGGTGACGTCATCACGCAACGCCTTGTCGGGCAGTGACATCATCGCGCAACGCCATGCGCTAGGCGTACACCTGCGTGCGTACGCGGGCCAGCAGGCCATTGGCGCGCTAAATTTTCAGACATTGCAGGAATTTCGGAGTCCCGCGCGATGTCGGGACCAGCCCTGCACAACTCTATACGCCCTCGCGCTCCTAAGTGGGACCGGCCCTTTAAGATGAAGAAAGTACGCCTCAAGCGACCACAAGGTCGCCTAATTTGCGAGCCAAGGTCGCGTAAGTGGGACAGGCCCTTTAGGCAATGAGAAAATGGTCTTGTCACCACTCTGAATTCATCTTCATGGTACTGGTGATTAACCTGTCATTGTTGACCTGACTTCACTTATTTAGACTCCCTTAAGTAGAATTTTTGTTGTTGTCTATTTCCTCGTGTTCCCTCAATCCCCCGGACACACACAATTGTTTTGTCGCCAGTAGGCACAAAAAGCTTGAGTAACTCAGTGGGGACAGGCAGCATCTCTGGAGAGAAGGAATGGGTGACGTTTCGGGTCGAGACCCTTCTTCAGACTCACAATTGTTTTATCGCTCTAGTTGAACCAAGCCCAAAGCTACACAAATCCAGACAACATCATGATTTAGTTGGATTTTCCAGTAGAACTGACATTTAGCAATTCCACAGGCTGTGCTTTACTGTGAGTGAAGTAAGCTGACATTTGTTGCTGAGAGAATGTAGAGTGCAGACAATAGGTGATCAACCGCAGAAGGCTTTTAACTCGTGCCTTTGTGGCGAAACTAAATCTATCGAGGGCTGCAGAAGCAATTTCATATTTTCAGAAAAGTGGAGTTAGATTTGAGAAGCTGTTACGTTATTGTGCTCCAGATTAAATCCCCTACACAAACTCAGGATATTCCCACCAGGTGATCTTTGAAAATGTGGTGATTCAATGATTGGTGGAAACTATTTAAGAAGGAACTGCAGATGCTGGAAAATCGAAGGTACACAAAAATGCTGGAGAAACTCAGCGGATGCAGCAGCATCTATGGAGCGAAGAAAATAGGAGAAGGGTCTGAAGAAGGGTTTCGGCCCGAAACGTTGCCCATTTCCTTCGCTCCATTTCCTTCGTTGCTGCACCCGCTGAGTTTCTCCAGCATTCTTGTGTACCTTTGGTGGAAACGAGATTATTTTGTCTGGGTTGGAGATACCGCGTAGAAACAGGCCCTTCAGCCCACCTAGTCCATGCTGACCAGCGATCATCCCGTACACTGGCATTATCCTGCACACTGGGGACAATTTACAATTTTATCGAAGCCAATTGACCTATAAACCTGAAGGTACACAAAATTGCTGGAGGAACTCAGCGGGTGCAGCAGCATCTATGGAGCGAAGGAAATAGGCGACGTTTCGGGCCGAAACCCTTCTTCAGACTATGGAGCGAAGGAAATAGGCGACGTTTCGGGCCGAAACCCTTCTTTGACCTATAAACCTGTACGTCTTTAGAATGTGGGAGGAAGCTGGAGGACTTAGAGAAAACAGCCAAGTCGAGTCAAGTCAAGTTTATTTGTCACATATACATACGAGATGTGCAGTGAAATGAAAGTGGCAATGCTCGCGGACTTTTGTGCAAAAAGACAAACAACCAAACAAACTATAAACACAATCATAACACACATATACCTTAACATAATAAATAATGGAAGGAAAAACGTTCAGTAGAGTTAGTCCCTGGTGAGATAGGAGTTTACAGTCCGAATGGCCTCTGGGAAGAAACTCCTTCTCAACCTCTCTGTTCTCACCGCATGGCAACTGAGGCGTTTGCCTGACCGTAGCAGCTGGAACAGTCCGTTGCAGGGGTGGAAGGGGTCTCCCATGATATTGTTGGCTCTGGAGTTGCACCTCCTGATGTATAGTTCCTGCAGGGGGGCGAGTGAAGTTCCCATAGTGCGTTCGGCCGAACGCACTACTCTCTGCAGAGCCTTCTTGTCCTTGGCAGAGCAGTTCCCAAACCAGATGGTAATATTCCCGGACAAGATGCTTTCCACCGCCGCTGCGTAGAAGCACTGGAGGATCCTCGGAGAGACTCTGAATTTCCTCAATTGCCTGAGGTGGTAAAGGCGCTGCCTTGCCTTAATCACGAGTGCTGAGGCGTGTGATGCCCATGTCATATCCTCGGAGATGTGGACTCCCAGATATTTAAAACAGTTCACCCTATCCACAGGATCCCCATTTATCCTCAATGGAGTGTACGTCCTCGGATGATGTGCCCTCCTAAAGTCCATGATCAGCTCCTTCGTTTTTTTGATGTTCAAGAGGAGGCTGTTGTCCTGGCACCAGAGTGCTAGACCAGCCACCTCCTCCCGGTAGGCCTTCTCGTCATTGTCTGAGATCAGGCCCACCACCACAGTGTTATCAGCAAACTTGATTATTGAGTTGGAGCTGAACCTAGCCACACAGTCATGTGTATACAGGGAGTACAATAGGGGGCTGAGGACGCAACCCTGGGGCGATCCTGTGCTCAGGGTGAGGGACTTCGATGTATTCCCTCCCATCTTGACTACCTGTGGCCTGTCGGTGAGAAAGTCCAGGGCCCAGGCACACAGGGAGGTGTTGAGCCCCAATTCCATTAGCCACGAGAAGAACATACAAACTACATACAGACAGCACGCGTGATCAGGATTGAACCTGGGTCTCCGGCGCTGTAAGGCAGCAACTCTACCGCTGCGCCACTGTATCTTTACTTTTGTAGTGAGGTTGACTGAACATAAAGAACATTCAGCCCCTGGAGCTTTTTCCACCATTAAGTATGATCATGACAGATCTTTTACCACTTTCCCGCTCGAGCGAGCCACATACCCGTTGATTCGCTTAAAATCTAACTATACTCAGCGACTGAATCTCTGCATTCCTCTTGGATACAGAAATCTGAAGACCCTCTACCCACTGTGTGAAGACATTTTTTTCTTGTTTTTGTCTTAAATAGTCAACCCCTTTAACGCCCTATTTAAGGAAAAGAAAAGTCTACATCTATTCCATGAAGCCCATTAAGGATTTTCTGTTTCAATGAGATTACCTTTCATTATTGCATGGGGGACCACCGTGTGGGGGGGAAGGGGAAGAACAATGGAGGACCCAGCGTGGGGGGAGCCATGTGGGAGGGGGGGGAGAACAAAAGGAGGAGCCGGCCGGCGTGCTTTGTAACTTTGTCAGCTCTGTAGCTGGCTGCTATTTGTGTACATATACAAGCAAAGAATTTCAGTGCCTCGTCACATGTGACAAAACAGTAGTCCATTCCATGATTCTAAACTTGAGCGTACAGGCCCAGTCTTCTTATTCTCTTCATACTGTCAAACCTGCCATCTCCGGAGAACATGGATAAGTGACATTTTGTGGCAGGACCATTCTTCTGACTGCCATGGCTTGATCAATGGTGTTTTATCATTAATGTTTTATTATTATTAATGTTTAGTGTTTGCTGAGTCATTCGTAACTCATGTTGTTACCTGTGGGCGGAGCACCAAGACAAATTCCTTGTATGTGAATACTTGGCCAATAAACTTACTTACTTGCTTACTTACTCAGGAATCAATCCAATGAAACATCACGGTACTCCCCCCATCTTAAATATATCCTTCTTTAGTTAGGGAGACCAGACTTGTACACAATATTCCAGACTCATGCTCACTGGGGATGTATACTTGGAGCAAGGCATCTCTCTATTCTTCTCCAAAAACCCTCTTGTACTGTTTGCTATCTTAATTGTTTGCTATACATGCATGTTAAAATTCAGTGATTTGCATATAAGCATATCCAGGTCAGCCTGAACGACAACACCTTTCATTCTTCTACCATGCAAAAATACACTACTTTTCTATTTCTCCAAAATGACTGAAGGATCAACACAAGCCAAATTCTGGAAATAATTTCCCTGTTTTCCCTGAGAATCTCAACTGAAATATAAAACCCATTACAGCACTTCCAGCAATTCCTAATACAGTAAAACACCCCCCCCCCCTCCTCTCTTCCAGCTTTCTTCCCCTAACCCCCCTCCCAAGCAGTCAGAAGAAGGGTCCTGCCCCAAAATGTCACTTAACCGTGTTCTCCAGAGATGTTCTCCAGAGATGGATTTGAGAGTTAGATAGAGCTCTAGGGGCTAGTGGAGTCAAGGGATATGGGGAGAAGGCAGGTATGGGTTATTGATAGGGGATGATCAGCCATGATCACATGATGACAATGACCACAGGAGGCAGACAACTGGGTCACAGTTAGGAAGGGCAATGGGCAGAGGCAGGGACTGGTGAGTACCCCGGTGGCTGTACACCTTGAAAATAAGTACTCATGTTTGAGTACGGTTGGGGGAGACAACCTACCTGGGGGTAGCGACAGCGGCCGGGCCTCCGGCACAAAGACTGGTCCTGATGCTCAGAAGGGTAAGGAAAAGAAGAGGAGGGCAATTGTAATATGGGACTCTATAGTCAGGGGGTCGGATAGGAGATTCTGTGGACGCAGACAGGAGACCCGGATGGTAGTTTGCCTCCCTGGTGCCAGGGTCAGGGATGTGTCTGAACGTGTCCAAGATATCCTGAAATGGGAGGGAGAGGAGCCTGAGGTTGTGGTACATATTGGTACCAACGACATAGGTAGAAAAAGAGAAGAGGTCCTGAAAGGAGAATTTAGGGAGTTAGGAAGAGAGTTAAGGAGAAGGACTGCAAAGGTAACAAACTCAGGATTACTGCCTGTGCCACGCGACAATGAGAGTAGGAATGGAGCGAGGTGGAGGATAAATGCGTGGCTGAAGGACTGGTGCAGAGGGCAGGGATTCAAGTTTCTGGATCATTGGGTCCTCTTTTGTGGAAGGTGTGACCTGTACAGAAAGGACGGGTTGCACTTGAACTCGAGGGGGACCAATATCCTGGCGGGGAAATTTGCAAAGGCTACTGAGGAGACTTTAAACTAGAACGGTTGGGGGGAGGGACTCAAATTGGGAAAGCTAGCAGTCAGTGTGTGAGGCATGAGGCAGAGAAGGGTAGCACTCTGACCCAAAATGTAGGGGAGAAAGAAGAAAAAGACAATAAATAGAGAATAAGAGGGGGTGGGTTTCTTAAATGTGTATATTTTAATGCTAGGAGCATTGTAAGAAAGGTGGATGAGCTTAGAGCCTGGATTGACACCTGGAAGTATGATGTTGTGGCGATCAGTGAAACATGGTTGCAGGAGGGCTGTGATTGGTAACTAAATATTCCAGGATTTCGTTGCTTCAGGTGTGATAGAATTGGAGGGGCAAGAGGTGGAGGTGTTGCATTGCTAGTCAGGGAAGATATTACAGCAGTGCTTTGGCAGGATAGATTAGAGGGCTCATCTAGGGAGGCTATTTGGGTGGAACTGAGAAATGGGAAAGGGGTAGCAACACTTATAGGGGTGTATTATAGACCGCCAAATGGGGAGCGAGAATTGGAAGAGCAAATATGTAAGGAGATCGCAGATATTAGTAGTAAGCACAAGGTAGTGATTGTGGGAGATTTCAATTTTCCACACATAGACTGGGAAACACATTCTGTAAATGGGCTGGATGGTTTGGAGTTTGTAAAATGTGTGCAGGATAGTTTTTTGCAGCAATACATACAGGTACCTACTAGAGAAGGGGCGGTGCTGGACCTCCTGTTAGGAAATGAGACGGGTCAGGTGGCAGAGGTATGCGTTGGGGAACAGTTCGGGTCCAGTGATCACAATACCATTAGTTTCAATATAATTATGGAGAGGGTCAGATCTGGACCTAGGGTTGAGATTTTTGATTGGAGAAAGGCTAACTTTGAGGAGATACGAAAGGATTTAAAAGGAGTAAATTGGGACATTTTGTTTTATGGGAAAGATTTGGAAGAGAAATGGAGGACATTTAAAGGTGAAATTTTAAGAGTACAGAATCTTTATGTCCCTGTTCGGTTGAAAGGAAATAGTAAAAATTGGAAAGAGCTATGGTTTTCAAGGGAAATTGGACACTTGGTTCGGAAAAAGAGAGAGATCTAAAATAATTATAGGCAGCATGGAGTAAATGAGGTGCTTGAGGAGTATAAAGAATGTAAAAAGAATCTTAAGAAAGAAATTAGAAAAGCTAAAAGAAGATATGAGGTTGCTTTGGCAAGTAAGGTGAAAGTAAATCCAAAGGGTTTCTACAGCTATATTAATAGCAAAAGGATAACGAGGGATAAAATTGGTCCATTAGAGAGTCAGAGTGGACAGCTATCTGCAGAGCCAAAAGAGATGGGGGGAAGATATTGAACAATTTATTTTCTTCGCTATTCACCAAGGAGAAGGATATTGAATTATGTGAGGTAAGGGAAACAAGTAGAGTAGCTATGGAAGCTATGAGATTCAAAGAAGAGGAAGTACTGACACTTTTGAGAAATATAAAAGTGGATAAGTCTCCAAGTCCGGACAAGATATTCCCTAGGACATTGAGGGAAGTTAGTGTAGAAATAGCAGGGGCTATGACAGAAATATTTCAAATGTCATTAGAAACGGGAATAGTGCTGGAGGATTGGCGTACTGCGCATGTTGTTCCATTGTTTAAAAAAGGTCCTAAGAGTAAACCTAGCAATTATAGACCTGTTAGTTTGACGTCAGTGGTGGGCAAATTAATGGAAAGGATACTTAGAGATAATATATATAAGCATCTGGATAAACAGGGTCTGATTAGGAACAGTCAACATGGATTGTGCCTTAGTCATGTTTGACTAATCTTGAATTTTTTGAAGAGGTTACTCGGGAAATTGATGAGGGTAAAGCAGTGGATGTTGTATATATGGACTTCAGTAAGGCCTTTGACAAGGTTCCTCATGGAAGATTGGTTAAGAAGGTTCAATTGTTGGGTATTAATGGTGGAGTAGCAAGATGGATTCAACAGTGGCTGAATGGGAGATGCCAGAGAGTAATGGTGGATGGCTGTTTGTCAGGTTGGAGGCCAGTGACTAGTGGGGTGCCACAGGGATCTGTGTTGGGTCCACTGTTGTTTGTCATGTACATCAATGATCTGGATGATGGTGTGGTAAATTGGATTAGTAAATATGCAGATGATACTAAGATAGGTGGTGTTGTGGGTAATGAAGTAGATTTTCAAAGTCTACAGAGAGATTTATGCCAGTTGGAAGAGTGGGCTGAAAGATGGCAGATGGAGTTTAATGCTGATAAGTGTGAGGTGCTACATCTTGGTAGGACAAATCAAAATAGGATGTACATGGTAAATGGTAGGGAATTGAAGAATGCAGTTGAACAGAGGGATCTGGGAATAACTGTGCACAGTTCCCTGAAGGTGGAATCTCATGTAGATAGAGTGGTAAAGAAAGCTTTTGGTGTGCTGGCCTTTATAAATCAGAGCATTGAGTATAGAAGTTGGGATGTAATGTTAAAATTGTACAAGGCATTGGTGAGGCCAATTCTGGAGTATGGTGTACAATTTTGGTTGCCTAATTATAGGAAGGATGTCAACAAAATAGAGAGAGTACAGAGGAGATTTACTAGAATGTTGCCTGGGTTTCAGTAACTAAGTTACAGAGAAAGGTTGAAGTTAGGTCTTTATTCTTTGGAGCGCAGAAGGTTAAGGGGGGACTTGATAGAGGTCTTTAAAATGATGAGAGGGATAGACAGAGTTGACGTGGATAAGCTTTTCCCACTGAGAGTAGGGAAGCTTCAAACAAGAGGACATGACTTGAGAATTAAGGGACAGAAGTTTAGGGGTAACATGAGGGGGAACTTCTTTATGTAGGAAGATTGCTCCCGATGTTGGGGAAGTCCAGGACAAGGGGTCACAGCTTAAGGATAAGGGGTAAATCCTTTAAAACCGAGATGAGAAGAACTTTTTTCACACAGAGAGTGGTGAATCTCTGGAACTCCCTGCCACAGAGGGTAGTCGAGGCCAGTTCATTGGCTATATTTAAGAGGGAGTTAGATGTGGCCCTTGTGGCTAAGGGGATCAGAGGGTATGGAGAGAAGGCAGGTACGGGATACTGAGTTGGATGATCAGCCATGATCATATTGAATGGCGGTGCAGGCTCGAAGGGCCGAATGGCCTACTCCTGCACCTAGTGTCTATGTTTCTATGTTTCTATGTTTACTCAGAGAGTGGTAGCTGTGTGGAATGAGCTTCCAGTGAAGGTGGTGGAGGCAGGTTCGATTTTATCATTTAAAAATAAATTGGATAGTTATATGGACGGGAAAGGAATGGAGGGTTATGGTCTGAGTGCAGGTAGATGGGACTAGGGGAGAATACGTGTTTGGCACGGACTAGAAGGGTCGAGATGGCCTGTTTCCGTGCTGTAATTGTTATATGGTTATATGGTTATATGAATGGCGGTGCTGGCTCGAAGGGCCGAATGGCCACCTCCTGCACCTATTTTCTATGTTTCTATGTTGTCTGACCTGCTGAGTTACCCCAGTACTTTGTGTCTTTTTTCTTTTGTAAACCAGCATCTGCAGTTCCTTGTATCTGCCTTTGGGGATATTAGGGCATGGATTCAAAGCTTGGTGACAGAGATATTTTAATGGATGGAAGAATTCCAGGGTTCTGGACTGTGGCAAGTGAGAGCTTAGCTGCTAATGCTGGAATTAAGAAATTCAAAGCACAAGAGGGCTGAATTGGAGTGTGCGGGAGAACACTCTGTTTTAAATGGTTTAAATTAACATTTTTGTAATTACTCTATGAGCCCAATCAAAGCGCAGAGTGGATTGCAACGGAAGCATGATGGGAGCTGCTGTGTTGTGCACTCTGTCTGATTTCAGCCCCCTAGGATTCGCTGGCATGGTTACTGCTGTAAATCTCTTCAGCTGACAAAAGTGATTGTGACTGCAAGAATGTCAGCTTCACCCCCAAGAGAGACTTTGTGAACAACTAATGAAGGCATTCAAATGCATAAAAGAGAATTTTACAGGGAAGTTTTATTGTTGTGAATTTGCAGAAAAAAGTTACAAGGTTATTTTCAGCAATTTATTTTAACCAGTACTAAGTACTTTAAAAAGTACAGGTACTAAGCTCTCCGGTTTGAAAAAAAACCCCAATGTTGATGATTAAGTGATGATTGACTTTTTTTGTTATTGTTTATTTTCGTCATCACCCATTTGTTCTTTTCAAATTCTGTACCTGCTGAGTGCCGATTTGTGAATATGGAATGAGTGGGGTTAGGTTAGGTAAGAGGGAGGTGCAGCGAGACCTGGGCGTCCTTGTACACCGGTCACTGAAAGTTGGCTTACAGGTACATCAGGCAATGAAGAAAGCTAATGGAATGTTGGCCTTCATAACAAGAGGATTTCAGTATAGGAGTAAAGAGGATCTTCTGCAGTTGTATCGGGCTCTGGTGAGACCACATCTGGAGTATTATGTACAGTTTTGGTCTCCTAATTTGATGAAGGACATCCTTGTGATTGAGGCAGTGTAGCGTAGGTTCACGAGATTGATTCCTGGGATGGCGGGACTGTCATATGAGGAAAGATTGAAAAGACTAGGCTTGTATTCACTGGAGTTTAGACACATATAAAATTATAAAAGGACTGGACAAGCTAGATGCAGGAGAAATGTTCCCAATGTGGGGCGAGTCCAGAACCAGGGGCCACAGGGTTTGGAATAAAGGGGAGGTCATTTAAGACTGAGGTGAGAAAAAACTTTTTCACCCAGAGAGTTGTGAATTTATGGAATTCCCTGCCACAGAGGGCAGTGGAGGCCAAGTCACTGGATGGATTTAAGAGAGAGTTAGATAGAGCTCTAGGGGCTAGTGGAGTCAAGGGATATGGGGAGAAGGCAGGCACGGGTTATTGATAGTGGATGAACAGCCATGATCACAATGAATGGCAGTGTTGGCTCGAAGTGCCGAATGGCCTCCTCCTGCACCTATTTTCTATGTTTCTATGAGTGCCAGTCAAGAAGCATGACAATCAGAATTTGTAACATTAAATAAAGGCATTTGAAATATGACTCGTCATGAAATGCATGCTGTCATGCTGCTTTTATATAATTAATTGAATTCCTATAGTATTACTCCCAAGCCTTAGTAATATACGGTACGATACTAGGGTGAAACTAGATCTAGGGAGATGTCTAAAACTTAGCAAGATGAAGATCTTGATATTTGGTGTAAATGTAATTTTAATAATTGGAATAGAAGCATAAAAAGGTACTGGCATTATGAATCGGGCAGATTATCTACATTATTCATGCCGTGTATAAAAGGTATTTTGTAGTTCTAACTGGGAACACAATAGGCATAACTGCTATAAAACACCTTGCCTCTCTTGGGAGTTTGACGCCAAGTAAAAAAAGCATTAATCTGCAATGTTGTGCTCTTAATAGATACATTAAGTTTATGTTCCCCTTTTTTCACCACTTAGTCAAATAGGTTTATACTTTCTTGCAGACTAAGAACAGTACTTGACACACATCTTCAGAAATGTCTCTGAATAGTCATGGCTTATGGATCAGGTTTTGTCATTGTTTGTTGACACTCTTTTTAGGCTTGGCTTTCTTTCTGACTTGAAAATTAAGCAAGGGATGGAATAAATGTGAAACTTTGCCAGACTCATTGAACCTTTATCCCATCATTGTATGAAGAAGAGTTTTTGAAAGAAAATCATTGCACTTGACATTCTGGTTTAGGCCTCGGTATAATTGGTGATACTCAAGCAAAGAGATGAATGTGAAAACATAGAAAATACTTATTTATATGAATAAGGTTAATTGTGATGAGAAATATGTTGAAGGTGGTGTATTACCTAAAAAATACATTTAGACCAGTCTGAGTAGAAGGTACATGGCAGAACTTCTTCAGAAGTATTTTTAATATTCTGATTGGTTACATTTCCAGGTATCTAATTGGTAACATAATCATTTTAGGAGACTGGTCCACGTGTCCAATTACTGGTCCAGTTCCAATCACAATCACAATGCACTAATAACGTGCAGGAACAGGCTCTTCAGCCCACCATGTCTGTGCAAAACATAAAACTAATCTCATTTGCCTGTGCATGATCCATGTCCCACCCTCCCCTGCCCGTGCATGTGGCTGTCTAAATGCCTCTTAATGTTTGCTATCACATCTGCTTCCACTATCTCCCCTTGCAAGCCGCATGTTCCAGCCACTACCACCATATGCATGTGTGTGTAAAGAAAGAACCTCCAAAATCTCCTTTCAACTTTTCCTAATGCCCTCTCTGTTGACAGGGGGGTGACAAATTGGGAGTATAAGGATGGAGTTAAAGGGGAAGAGAGTACAGGGAAAGTTACGAAAGACACCCGAATTAATGGGACAGAAAGTTCAAGAAGGGATAAGATAGTAAGGTCAGGTGAAATAGGGACCGGTGGGAGAGGGGAGGTGAATACCGAATTAAAAGTGTTGTATATGAATGAGCGAAGTATGACATAAGTGGATGACCTTGAGGCTCAGTTAGAAATTGTTAAGTATGATGTTGTGGGAATTACAGAGACATGGCTGCAAGGGGACCAGGGTTGGGAACTGAATATTCAGGGCTATACATCCTATCGAAAAGACAGACAGGTGGGCAGAGGGGGTGGGGTGGCTCTGTTGGTAAGGAATGAAATTCAGTCCCTTGCGAAGGGGTGACATCGAATAGAAACATAGAAAATAGGTGCAGGAGTAGGCCATTTGGCCCTTCGAGCCTGCACCGCCATTCAATATGATCATGGCTGATCATCCAACTCAGTATCCTGTACCTGCCTTCTCGCCACACCCCCTGATCCCTTTAGCCACAAGGGCCACATCTAACTCTCTATTAAATATAGCCAATGAACTGGCCTCAACTACATTCTGTGGCAGAGAATTCCAGAGATTCACCACTCTCTGTGTAACAAAAAAATAATAATCAGAAGGCGTAGATCACTAATGGGAGTTATCTACAGGCCCCCAAACAGTAGTCTGGATATAGGATGCAAGTTGCATCAGAAGTTAAAATTAGCATGTAACAAAGGTAATGCTAATGGTAATGGGATATTTCAAATGCAATTAGACTGGGAAAATCAGGTTGGTACTGGACTCCAAGAAAGGGAGTTTGTAGAGTGTCTCTGAGATGGGTCATTAGAGCAGCTTGTACTGGAGCCGACCAGGGAGAAGGCAATTCTGGATATAGTGTTGTGTAATGAACCGGATTTGATAAGGGAACTCAAGGTAAAGGAACCATTGGGAGGTAGTGGCCATAATATGATAAGTTTTAATCTGCAATTTGAGAGGGAGAAGGTAACATTGGAAGTGTCAGTATTGCAGATGAATAAAGGGGACTATGGAGACATGAGGGAGGGGCTGGCCAAAGTTGAGTGGGAAGGGATCCTAGCAGGGATGATGGTGGAACAGCAATGGCACAACAGCAGTGAAGAAAGCTAATGGCATGTTGACCTCCATAACGAGAGGAGTTGAGTATAGGAGCAAAGAGGTCTTTCTTCAGTTGTACAGGTACCTGGTGAGACCACACAAGGAGTTTGGTGTGCAGTTTTGGTATCCAAATTGGAGGAAGGATATTCTTGCTATTGAGGGAGTGCAGCATAGGTTCACGAGGTTAATTCCCGGGATGGGGGGACTGTCATATGATGAAAGAATGGCTTGTATTCACTGGAATTTAGGATGAGAGGGGATCATATAGAAACATATTAAGTTATTAAGGGATTGGACACATTAGATGCAAGAAACATGTTCCAGATGTTGGGGGAGTCCAGAACCAGGGGTTACAGTTTAAGAATAAGGGATAGGGCATTTAGGACTGAGATGAGGAAAATCTTATTCACATAGAGTTGTGAATTTGTGGAATTCTCCGGCAGTGGAGGCCGACTCACTGGATGCATTCAGAAGAGTGTTAGATAGAGCTCTTAGGGCTAGGAGTATCATGGGGTATGGGGAAAAGGCAGGAACGGGGTACTGGTTGTGGATGACCAGCCATGATCACATTGAATGGTGGTTCTGGCTCAAAGGGCCGAATGGTCTACTCCTGCACCTATTTTCTATGTATCTATGCATCTATGATATTTGGAAAAAAGACTTTATCTATGTCACAATCTTCCTGCATCTAGCCTGTCCAACCCCTTACAAAATTCTTAAGGGGTTGGACAGGCTAGATGCAGGAAGTTTGTTCCCGATGTTGGGGAAGTCCAAAACAAGGGGTCACAGTTTAAGGATAAAGGAGAAATCTTTTAGGACTGAGATGAGAAAAAAACATTTACACAGAGAGTGGTGAATCTGTGGAATTCTCTGCCACAGAATGTAGTTGAGGCCAGTTCATTGGCTATATTTAAGAGGGAGTTAGATGTGGCCCTTGTGGCTAAAGGGATCAGGGGGTATGGAGAGAAGGCAGGTACAGGATACTGAGTTGGATGATCAGCCATGATCATATCGAATGGCGGTGCAGGCTCGAAGGGCTGAATGGCCTACTCCTGCACCTATTTTCTATGTTTCTATGTCACTCAGAATTGTAAATAATTTAATATACTTTCTATGGTGTCTGGGCTCAGCGGTAGAGTTGCAGCCTTACAGCGCCAGAGACCCAGGTTCGATGCTGACTACGGGTGCTGTCTGGATGGAATTTGTACACTCTCCCCGTGACCGCATGGGTTTTCCATGGTTTCCTCCCACACTACAAACCTGTAGGTCAATTGGCTTCGGTAAAAATTGTGAATTTTCCCTAGTGTACGGGGATCACTGGGCGGTGCGGACTCGGTGGGCTGAAGGGTCTATTTCCATGCTGTATTTCTAAACTATACTAAACGGTCACAGCCATCTGATGCTCCTGAGAAAACAATCCAAGTTTATCCAATGACTCATTATAGTCATAATGTTCACCAATCCAGGCAATGTCCAGGTGAATCTCTTCCACACTTTCTATAAAGTTTCCACATTATTCCTGTAAAATTCAAATATCATCTCTTTTGAATTATTTGTAACTCAGGGACTCAAAAACAAAAAAAAGCAAGGTTCCATTAACGTAGTCCCAAAGAGCTAATCATTTAGCTTTGACCAAATATTTGATCAAGGAAGCACGTTTTTCAAGAATGTTTTAAGGATTGACAAAGTGTATTCTCTGGAGATGATCCCAGTACCTGAGCCCTAATCAGCTCAATGATATAGATATCATATAAATGGCGGGGAAGTGAAAAGCAGGAGGCTACATCTAGAGGAACGCAGAGATCAAGAAAGTCTTTAAGGTGAGAGGAATAGAGGGTTAGGAAAGGATGAAGCCATTGAAGAATTTTACAAAATTGGAATTTTTCAAGAGTCTCATGGTATCAAGTAAATAAAGCTGTTTTTTCACGATGAGTGTGTGACCTACTCCTGGTTAGACATCCTCTGTGACCTGTGTACAGACTTTAGCCTTTCAGCTCACCAAAACTCCAATAGTGCATACCTCTTTGAGAGCCATCTGATATGTTCCATATTTTTGTTTGTATCTATGGCATTATAGGGAGAGGCAGCATGGCAGCAGCTTTGGCCCATCATCGATCACGCATTTAGAGTATTCGTATATTAACCCCAATGTTTTCATTCTCATCAACTGTTCCCAAGTTCTACTACCCTCTGCGTGCCGGGAGAAATTAACCTAACAATGTGTCGCCATCTTTGGGATGTGGGAGAAATCGGAGCACCTCGGGGAAATCCACATGGTCACAGGTTGGACGTGCAAACTCCACACAGACAGAACCGGAGATCAGGAATGAACCCTGGCTTGTGGCACTGTGAGGCAGAGGCTTTACCCCCCTGTGCCACATTTATGCCTTTTTTAATGGTTCTTTCTTTCAGCAATCATTGTGAGTATAACTAATGGATTCTGCTTTAACAATGGTTAATGTGGAAGTGGTCCATTTAGAAGCTTTCACTCCCAATTCATCTTTAAATTTCTCCTTGCGGTACCACTATTTTCATAAGTTCAGGGTAACAAGGGATACAAGTAAACTGAAGAAGAATGGTCTGCTGGAGCTGCTAACTCACAGTGCCAGAAACCCAGGTTTCAGTTTAGTTTATTGTCACGTATACCGAGGTACAGTGAAAACATTTTGCTGTGCGCTATCCGCTCAATAGAAAGACAATACATGATTCATGATACATGATACATGATTCCAATCAAGCCGTTTACAGTGGGATTCATAAGTTGTAGGAGCAAAATTAGGCTATTCGGCTCATCAAGTCTGCTCCGCCATTGGCAAACATGGCTGATATATCGAAGGTACACAAAAATGCTGGAGAAACTCAACGGGTGCAGCAGCATCTATGGAGCGAAGGAAATAGGCAACGTTTCGGCCCGAAACGTTGCCTATTTTCTTCGCTCCATAGATGCTGCTGCACCCGCTGAGTTTCTCCAGCATTTTTGTCTACCTTCGATTTTCCAGCATCTGCAGTTCCTTCTTAAACACAATGGCTGATCTATCTTTCTCTCTCTACCCCATTCTCCTGCCTTCTCCACCTAATCCCTGACATATTTAGCATATTATAACTCTCCTTCGTTTGTCGATTATCACTTCACCATTGTGTGATCTTGTGGAGCCTCAGCCCACACAATGTATTATATACAGTTGAACCCGTTAATGTGGTTGCTGGACACAGAATGCTGGAGTAACTCAGCGGGACAGGCAGCATCTCTGGATAGAAGGAATGGGTGACATTTTGGGTCGAGACCCTTCTTCAGACTGAGTCAGGGGAGAGTGAGCCACTAAGAAAAGGAAGGGTAGGGTGTGAAAATGAGACATCAAGAGAGATGGAGGTCCAGGGAAATGTATAGATCATTGTTAGCTGGGAAAAGGTGACAACGAAGCAAACACAGATAAAATATAATTGGGGCCAGTCAGACTTGTCGGAAAACTGAGAGAGGGAAAGCAAGGGTTACTTGAAGTTAGAGACGTCAATATTCATACCGCTGGGGTGTAAGTACAGGATACTGAGTTGGATGATCAGCCATGATCATATTGAATGGCGGTGCAGGATCGAAGGGCCGAATGGCCTACACCTGCACCTAATTTTTATGTTTCTATGTAAGCTGCCCAAGCGAAATATGAGGTGCTGTTCTTACAATCTCTCACTCTGACAATGGAGGAGGCCCAGGACAGAAAGGTTGGTGTGGGAATGCAAGGGGTAGTTAAAGTGTTTAGCAACCGGGAGGTCAGCTAGGTTGTTTAGGCAGATGCTCAGGAGGTGTTGAGCTTGCTGCCCATTGAACTCCTCCAGCCGTATCTGTTCCAGCGGGTGCCAGCAGGTGGCAGCCGTTCACCCTCCAGAGGCGCTGTAGTAATCGACTAGTATTGCCCAGTTTATCATTGTTTTTCCTCCTATCCAGGGAGAAGTCTGACTCCCATCTGTCTCCCGCCAATCCCCAGTGCCCCCCACCCCACCCCACCCCGGGTATCCCGTTGTGCTTTATGTTCCATCCAATCCATCTGGCAACAGTTCTCCACTTACCTTGCAGCCTCTCACTGCCCCAGTACTGCCTCTAATTACAGCTGTGTAAAGTAATCCTGCATCCATAACTTCTGCCACCCTCTCCTCCTCCTCCTCCTCCTCATCCTCCTCTCAGCTCTCACTCCCCCCCCCCCCCCCCCCCCTCTCCCTGGGGGAGGAATTATTTTGCAAGGAAAGGCCATCCAAACCTTGCCTGTGTCCTCCTTTAAAGATGGCCTCAAGTTCATTCTCACGACATGCCAGGTACACACATGACGTGTTTTATTCTCCTTCTTGGTTTCTTGGTCCTCCAAAATATTCCAAATGGAATTTAAACAGGAGGTTTTACCAATGAAGGGGAATGTTGACGCATCTTGGACGGGGGGGAGAGGGTGAAGTTTACAAATGTGTGTGTATATATATATATATATATATATACAAGGTGATGTGAACTGAGTCGGGAACTAGATGCAAGTGCATGCTGACAGCTACAGGCGGCTGGGTTTAGACGGGCAGACTCGCAGACACAGTAAGTACCATTTACAGCGGCAGCCTTGTCGACTGGCTTGTGTGCCGACAATTGTAACTGCTGGCTGTCACAATAGAGTTAGATTATAGCCAGAGAGACGGGACGAGTTCCCACCGGGACCAGATGGCCGTGGTACATAGTTGTGATGTTCACGCTGATAGAGCACCCACCCACCCCACCCCACATCTCTGTCCTGCCCTTGTCACCTTGCATTTGCAGCCGCTATTTTCTCTTGTTTCTGTGCAGAGATCATCACGTCTGTGTGGGTGGGAGTTGTGGGGAGAGGGGGGTGGATATTGTTGGGGAGGGGTGCAGGGAGGCGGGTGCATACATACGCTTGGCTGGCAGGGACGATGCTACGCCGTCCTTTCAGTCTGAGACTAGCCACGGACTGGGCGGCGGGAGCAGCCGGACACCGCCCCCTCGCTACCTGAAGCCCAGGCGCCGCTCGCCCGCTTGGATCCCGCCCTCTGATGCTCCACCGGGAGGGGGGGAGGAGGCGAAGGGAGAAAGTCGACCTTCCTTCTCGTGGATTATCAATGTAAAGGGTGAGTGAGAGATCCTTGCATTGAATCCTGCCGGGGGGCTGCCTCCTGCAAAAGTGACAATGGTCTGAGCACTTGCCTTCCGCACCGGGATCAAACTGTGACTCCTCCACAAGTGGGTCCCACCCCTGGCGACCAGTGGGCGACCAGTGGCGACCAGTGGGCGACTGCACCCCCCCAGGCTCACTGTGCCGGCCGGCCGGCCCTGCGAGCTGTGACTCCAGTCTATAGTGGTGAACAGTGAAGGGATGGAAGTTGAGGAGGGACCCGACAGCCCACGCCATCCCGACCTAGAAGGAACCCGTGTTGTCTATCAGATGGCTCTGCAATGTCACTGAGGTCCAGCGGCACTTCATCTCCTGCTTCCAGGTGACGGGCTCCTCACAGAGGGAGGAAGGGGAGGGGGAGGGGGGGGGGGGGGAGTACTTGAAATGTGTGAGTAGAGAGAAAGGCATTAGATTTCTTCCAGTGTTAAAGGCTGATTTCTGATTGTGAAAATAAAAACGAGTACAGCTATATACATATAAAACCATATTCATTGTCTGAGAAAGGGTGTGGACCCGAAACGTCACCCATTCCTTCTCTCCAGTGATGCTGCCTGTCCCTCTGAGTTACTCCAGCGTTTTTGTGTCTATCTTCGATTTAAACCAGCAACTACAGGGGTTCCTCCCGACACCTTCATTGTACTGACTGCGTTGAAAATTGCAACCGGGTATCAGTTTCCCTTCATGTGCTACTGGGTGAAAACTTCTGTCAACTCCACTCACTCCTAAATCACTCTCCATTCCCTGGCCCTCTGTTTCGCAGTTTCCACAGCTGCCTCACTCCGTCCTTTGCTTTCTCTCTTTAACCTCTCTCTGTATCATCTTTTATCCAAGATGGATGGTAAATGGGAATGTGGCTGCATTTCCCCACCGCACAGAAGCAATCAAATGAATGGCAAGTTTTAGTGATGTTATATTGACCAGAACTAAACAATAATACGCCCACTAATATTTAAATGAAGCAAAGGGATCTTGGCTATCCACCAGAGGATTAGTGAAATCTTTGCACAGTTTTTCACCCAAAATAAGCATTTTCCAAAATGAATGTCCAGAATACTTCTAAACTTCTATACCTCTGAGTATGGTCATGTTGCAGTTTTATAAGATGTTGGTGAGGCTGCACTTATAGTATTGTGTTTAGTTCTGGGCACCAGATGTTGTCAAGCAGGAAAGGGTGCAGAGAGGATTTACGAGGATGTTGCCAGGACTCGAGGGTCTGAGCTATAGGAGGAGGTTGAACAGGCTAGGACTCTGTACCTTGGAGTGCAGGAGGATGAGGGGTGATCTTATAGAGGTGTATAAAATCATGAAATGAATAGATCGGATAAATGCACAGAGTCTCTTGTCCAGCATAGGGTAATTGATAACAAGAGAGCATAGGTTTAAGGTGACAGGGGAAAGACTTAAGGGGAACCTGAGGGATAACTTTTTCACACTTCTTCTGCAGTTGTATAGGGCTCTGGTGAGACCACATCTGGAGTATTGTGTACAGTTTTGGTCTCCTAATTTGAGGAAGGACATCCTTGTGATTGAGGCAGTGCAGCGTAGGTTCACGAGATTGATCCCTGGGATGGCGGGACTGTCATATGAGGAAAGATTGAAAAGACTAGGCTTGTATTCACTGGAGTTTAGAAGGATGAGGGGGGTTCGTATAGAAACATATACAATTATAAAAGGACTGGACAAGCTAGATGCAGGAAAAATGTTCCCAATGTTGGGTGAGTCCAGAACCAGGGGCCACAGTCTTAGAATAAAGGGGAGGTTATTTAAGACTGAGGTGAGAAAAAACGTTTTCACCTAGAGAGTTGTGAATTTATGGAATTCCCTGCCACAGAGGGCAGTGGAGGCCAAGTCACTGGATGGATTTAAGAGAGAGTTAGATAGAGCTCTCAGGGCTAGTGGAGTCAA